>NC_066608.1:3447500-3747500 GCF_905475345.1 Vespula vulgaris
AGGAAGAACGAGTTCACCTCTTGGCGAGGATCCTAGACGACGATGGCTACGACGACGTCGAGTTGCTGGACGTTTGAAATCGATAAGTGGTATCGGTAACGTATACTCGTCAGGTGATCGATATCTAGCGTCTCTCGCTTCTCTTGCGTCTCTTGTGTCTAGCATCGTTCGTCTCCGAATCTCCTGATGGACCGTAACGGATCTTTTTTTTTTTTCTTTCTTTACTTTAATCGTTCGTTATTTATGGTTTGTAACTTTTTAATCATAATTTTGTATATTTAAATATAATTTTTTATTCATAATTATTAAATATATATTGGTAAATATTATTAGAATTATTATTATTATTATATAATGTATTATTGTATAATAAGATTCTTTTTTAGAATTAATAATTTAATGATACATGTAATTGTTCATGATATAATGTATAAACTTTTTATATGTAAAAAAAAATTAATCATTAAAGAAATTTCATGAATAATATAAATCTATGAAAATTTATATTTAAAAAACATTTACTTAATTCGTCAATAAATGATTATTTGAAAGTTATTAATTTTTAATTCTTTTACTTGCATGTTAAAAAGAAATAAATTCCAATCGATAATCAAGTAAATTATACAACCGTTGATTTATAAACTAATTAATCTGAACTTTACGAATAAGAAATGTATAAAAAAAACCTCAAAGATAAATTTAAAAATAAACTCGTAAATAATAAAGAAAAGAAAAAGAGTGCCAACAAAATCAGTTTTCGCTTGTTCGCTTTTGACTAAAATATCTCTTGTGTCCTCGTACCTTTGAATAGGATGACAGTATAGATATTTCAGCATTTATTGAATAGGAGTATAAAGAAACAGAGATCATTGTCGGTAAACAAGTTTCAAGGTCGGAATTGTTAAAATCATTGAAATGTTAAATGCATAAACCTCGTTCCCGTTTCTTCTTTAAGCGATCCCGCCAAACAGAATGGTACGATGTCGAAAAGATAATAAAAAAGAAAAACCGGATCCCCAGCCATGCCGACCCGACGATTCTTTGTGTCGGCTCTTAGGGGAGGAAGAAAGGAGTATAAGGAAGAGAAAAAAGAAAAAGAAAAAGAAAAAGAGAGAGAAAGAGAGAAAAGAAGAAAAAAGAGTCGAGAGAAGGAAGAACGAGAATTTAACTTCTGTCACCTAGTGACACGAATCTTTGTATCATCTTTCTGGAGTTTCCCGCATGCGCGAGTAGTTATACGCATCTACCGAGTAACACTCGAAGAAGACGCGTTCTCACGATACGAGGGAAAGAACTGGATTACGTTCTCGTGCCATCCTAGTTTGGAATAAATGGAGAGGACTTTATCGCACCTACATCGCGTACTTTTATTTTGCACCGAAAAAGAAAAAAACACATAAAGCAAGAAAGAAAGAAAGAGACAAAGAGAGAGACAGAGAGAGAAAGAAATACTTATATACATACATATGTACGTACGCATATATCCGACACAAACACTAAGAGACAACAAAATGGCTACGAGTTCCACGAATCTTCGTGTTCTCTAAAAGGAGATCATACGGTTTTCTCTCGAAAATGTGGCACGACCTGCGATCCACTTTGTCCAAGCCGACGTTAGTCGGATAAGTGTCTTTCATCTCTAAAGTCGATTTTTAATTAGCAATCATCGAAGCGTATACTCTTCTAAAGATTGTAAAACGTTCGACAACAGGATTCGCGTGAAACCAGAACCAAGCATGGTAGGTCGCGAAAGATGCAAACTTAAAGTTATGGTAAGAGCTCATAAAAATAAAGCTTTGGTAATCGCGATTCCGTACAACATTTCTGCACTCCTGTCGACCATTTAGCAAATTCCTTTTGCTTGCCGAGAAAAAAAGAGAGAAAGAGAGAGAGAGAGGGCTCTTCTCGGCATTGGCATCGGTCTCACGATGTGAATGCGAAAGGGGGTGGTCAAGGGAGGACGAGGAAAAGGGGGAATGTGGAACGTCGCAGTAAATCGACACGAAGTACGCGTTTCTACACGTATACCTACACGTAGGTACCTATATTACCTACGTGTGTATTTTTGTAGAGGAACTCTCAAGCATGGACATGATTCTCCTTCTCTTTCTCTCTCTTTTCTTCGTTCCTTTTCGCGAGGTCAGCAAAACCGTAAAGAAGAAGCCGGAAATGCGGGTTTCGAAGCGCCATCAGACGTATACTTATGCTCGCGACAAACTAAAGGAGACGATGAAGAAGTAGTCGAAGAAGATGAAGAAGAAGAAACACGAATGCTCGAGGGTCACGTCGACCACCTTCGAGAGTACTACAAAGATCGATCGAGTGCCATCGTTAGATCGATTAAAAGACTTCTATGATCTCCTCTTAAGCGTTTCGATCTTCGTTTCTTTGGATGATCATCGTTTAATTTTAAAAGGAGAACGCTGTCGCATTGATATTATACTACGTAATGTACTGTACCAATACTTAGCGTATAATAATTTGTATGTAGCAATAAAAAAAATATTATACAAACTGAAAAATGTTAATACAGAAATTACACTTTTTTTCCATTTATGCGTTGAATTTTTGCTCATGATTATATGTATATTTTTCTATGGTATTTATTGAAAGTATTTTTTATTAGTAAATTACAAAAATGTTCTAAAATGTCTTACATAATTGAAGGTAATTACCTCATTCCGAGCTGTTACGGTAAACTCTTAAATTACAAAGAGATACATTAATAACGAAACAAACATCGAACCAATTAAAAGGAAAAGTGTAAAGTATATTAGCTAGAAGGAATAAAATTTCACTTATCCTTTTTTTTTAACTTTCATTATCATTGTTCTCATTCGAATACGTAATAAATATTTCTATAACATAAGTATTTAGACGTGTTTTTCTTTTACAGATTTATGATATTACACGATGTCCTTCGTCGAATTATTCTATCTAAATATGTTAACTATCCATAGTTAAGATCTATAAAATGCAAATTAGAAGCATACCGTTCGTAAACTCGAATTCGAAAGAAACCACAAAACCATCGAACGTTGCATAAGTCAGACTGGTTAGGATGCGCATTCCATTTAACGACGAATGGCTAACGTTGAATATTATTCATTCTATGTTTAGTAGTAACATTAAGATCGGCGTGCATGCACGGGGATCGAGCGTTGTTAATTAATCAGGCGTTAGTTTCATGGAGATTTCACGCGGCTGATAAAACCACGAGATCCATGCTAACGAGTGAATACCGAATGGACGGATTTCGACGGGGAATCACGACATCCGCTTTTCTCTCCGCACTTGGAGAGAATCGTCTCTTTTAAGAAACTTTACGGTGTTGGCTCGTTCTACGTAATATACCATACTATACATATAATACTGTATATCGTATATACGTGTGTGATTACGTATGTATATAAATATATAAGCCGCAAAGGACACGATCTGTGTGTGCCACAGGCTTCTCTCAGTATGGCGAGAGGTCAACGTATTTGGTTTCTCATATTTTCATCTGACTTATCGCTTTGTTTTTTTCGAACCACGTATTCGGACTCTTTGTGTGGCCAAGTGGACCATTCGAAAGCATTGTACGATATTCTACGACCTACTTGATCGATTTATTCCGTGCAAAAAAATGCAAAAAAAAAAAGAAGAAAGAAAATACACTTTCCCGAAGAGCAATTGTAAGCAAAAGAAGGTGACGTAGTAGATAAGTACTTACATGCTTCGTTAGGTGGATTTAATAATTGAGAGGAAAAAAGAATAGATACCCTAAGATGATAATGATGAAAACGATAGCGAGAAAAAGTCGTTTGGGCCCGTCTAAACGCGTAATAATTCACGAGAGCGTCTGTGAAATCCTGGTTATAGCAGTACGTCACGCTTAACCACAGTACACAAAGGAACGTTAGATGCATCTGTGAATAACCAAGAAGTACGCTTACGTCTAAATGTTCCCACGTATTAACAGGTCAATATACTTTTTAAATGCGAGTACCGTACGGTCACCTCAAGCCGCGAATAATCTACAACCTTCACGGCCTTTCGACGTCACAAAAGAAATAGAAAAAGATATAGATGGAAATAAAAAGAGAGAGAGAAAGAGAATCAGGTAGACAGACAGACAGAAAGAGAGAGATAGAAAGAGAGATAATCTTGCGAAATCCAGGTTACGCAATCTCCTTCAAATACGTATTCCGTTCAACGCATAATCGATCGCTCAGGAATATCTAATCTATGATAAGTTTTCGATTCGAAGGACGTGAAACAACTTTTATTTAACGTGACGTAAAGTTCGAAATTTCAAAGGTGGCTCAATTAACGAAGCTTCAACGTTTACGATGAGAACGTCTCGGCTTTGGGCTTCAATTACATTACGATAACGCCAATTATACTAATTACGAGTCTCGTTCACGTTCCACCGATTGTCCGGTCAGGCGGATACTCGCGATTATTCCAAGAGAGGATATCGCTCTATAAGACGATCCAGATGCATATCGGTACGAAGTAAAAGGAGGATGACTGTTCTGAACCATAGCGATGGTTCTCCCGGCTCGTGTACGTTTTGATGAAAGAAAAATGAGCGTCATCCGGTAACGGATACGTCGACGTTGGATATTGTAGAAACGAATTCAATAAAGAAGATAAAGAGAAATATAGATGGTAGAGCGAAGCCTTACTTGCTATTACGTAATCCGTACGAGACCCAATGCTCTTTTACGCAACCGTAAAAGGTGTTCCACGACCCTATTGTCGCACTGAATGACAGAATAATATGTCGGTCATATACCAATGTTATACAATGCATCTAAATCCATACTCCTGACATATTACAATTACATCACTTACCAAGAGATTGCATCTGTAATCGCGGATTATTATGACCGGTTTGACGTTCGAGCAGAGGCGACGAGTCACGAAGCGTTAGAAAACTTTTGACTGCGTGAATTGGTAAATTCTCTTGTGCAATGCAACCATAACTCTTTCGCTTAAACGAAAAAGCCGGCTTATCGCAAGAGATTTTACGCTTTCGTGAATATATTCGAATCTTTAGATCGTAAAAGACGGACGATGATTTTTTTTTCGAAAAAAAAGAAAACAAAACAAAAAGACAGTCGAGACGCGTTGAAACTAACTGAGTTCTTATATAACGCAACAACAAAAAATTAGATAAAAAGAAAAAAGAAATTTCTTAACGAGGGCGTCGACTAAAGATAAAAATTTAATGCTAAAAATTCCCAAGAGGTGAGCTCAACACCTGAGAGTAGTATCGATCTTCGGACGAAGAGGAGTCGCACAGTGTCGTCGTGCGTGTAGTCGCACACACGCGTCCCCGGGTGTTGGAGGTTAGGTAACGGTGCAGCAGCCAAGTAGCAGACACGAAGGCGACCGAGAGTCGAGACGCGAAAGAGAAAGATGAAGATAGACGAAGGAAGGTAGACACGGGATTGCCCGTAGAAATATAGAAAGAGTGAAAGAGACAGACAGAGAGACAGAGAGAGAGAGAGAACGTTGTACCACTGGAGAACCATACGTCATTCCCGGTATGCGTATACTAAATTGCTTTGCTCAGAAGAGAGACGGAAGAAGGAAAAGAAAGAGAAGAGAAGGGATTGCTTGGTATATCGTACTCCGCCTAGCCCAGATTTCGAATCGTTTTCCTTAGTAGCTTGAGAAGGACAGGGTGGGTGGAGACAACGGCGACGGGGTGACGCTCGTGACCCGCTTGTTCTGAACCCGGAGATTCCTCTCCTTTTATCTGTAAAGGATCGTACGGACCACGTGGCTACCTACGACCTCGAACGAGGAGAAAGAGAGAAAAGGGCGAAGAGTTATCGCTCGAACGAGAAACTCGACCAAATTCTTTCGACCTTCCGTGGTTGACCGCTTCAACGACTCTCTCTTTCTCTTTCCTTCTTTCTCTTTCTTTTCGCTCTTTCTTTTTTTCTTTCACTAAGAAATCAAATCATCGATCTAACGTCCAACGACGTTCTAACGAGCGAGAAAATCGAGAGAGGGCGGTGAAGACGGAGGGAAAGCGAAAGCTTAGCGCGCGCGCGCGCGCGAGCGAACTTCTCTTTCTGCTCTCTCGTCTCACCTTGAGATCCGGAAGTTTCTCCCTAGCGAAAGAGAGAGGGAAGAAGAGGGAGGTCGAAATTCCAGACCGTCGGATGAAATCGAGACAATAACCCAACGGGCTGACCTGCCGTGAGCCTGAAAGATGATTTACCGATAAAACTATGCATTCACCTATGCACTCGCGTTGCAGTGTATGGTAGGCTGTCCAATTAAGTGCAGGTCGGTGCACGTAGAGATAGTTCCAACCCTCTCCCTTCCCGTGGCCGGTGCTATCGCGAGCCAACTTCGTAGCGTAGAACCACACGGAATATTCCTTGTTCTCTCCTCCATCGTCCTTAATTATAGCCGCGAGCTATGTATATTCCCGCACATATACGTAATTGCGGCTAACATTCATGAAACATCTCTCTCCACGTGTTTTAACGACGATATTGCTCTTTTGTTATTCCGACGCTTACTTTCCCGAGCCGATAAAAACTAAACCGATAACGCGGCTCGAGCGGGATAAAAAATTCGCTACTACGTATCTTGTACTATGTACTTTGGTATACAAAGTTTGTCGAAATAAAAATATGATGCACTCTTTTTATAGCCCACCTGCGAAATGAATTCTTGCCTGAAATTCTACCTCTCACGTTCACCTACAAACCCTTTACCATAAAATTTAGCTTCTTTTTATTGCGGAATGCGAAGTTCGTAGCATTCCCTTAGTTCGAACATCCGCATCGAAGGACCTACGCGTATATCGAGACGTTTCACGGTGGAGAGAAGGTATATAGGATGTAAAACGAGAAGCAATAAGAACGAACCGAACGATCCCTTCGAATGTGGAACCAACGCGTCATTCCTGAGACCACCTGGCAAGCAGAACTTTTATATAGTATACTACATATAAAATGCACAGGTGGTAGCGTGGATATACATGTGTCCATCGCACGGAATATCGAGATTCTTACGTTCTCGAGTGGAAAGATTTTGATGCAGCTGCTTGCCGTTGAAAAATAAAAAGGATAAATATAAAAGGAAAATATTTCTACCCAGAAGGATCTGAACAAATCTACCTAGAAAGATCGATCTCATAAGTCACGATATTATTTCATTAAAATCCAATTTCTTCATTAGAAACTTTTCGATCGATGCTAAAAAGAGATAGGAACGATTAATTAATCTAATAATCTCTCTTACGTAAGATTAAGAAATTTCACGGTTCATTGATCGATCTCAAAGACGAAATCTTTTGAGAGAATCCAAACAGTTAAGTTCTTGCTTGGGTAATAATAAGAAGAAAAAAATTCCACTCTCATGGCTCCGGCATCTTTTTCCACCAATGACGAAGACGTAAAGAAGAACGAAGAACACGTTGCCGCCTATTTCCTACGCCGTAAAGGTCGGCAATAAATAAAGAAGATCGATGTTTCTCAAATCTCTGTTTCTCTTTCTCTTTATGCCGCTCGAAGAAACGTTCGCGGAAGGTGGAATGAGTTTGAACGGTATGATAGCCCCGACAAAGAAATCGTCTCGCCACCTACGACGGACTAGTCCCTCTTCTTTTTCGACGAGACTTAGAATTTACTGCGTGCTTTCTTATTCAACCGGCTCTGTGCAAATCCTCGACATGGAACACGAATTTTACGAGTATTCGGTGATTCCGACGACACGCAAAAGAGATTAAGTACATACGACTTTAATCTTAAACGGACCAGAATTAGAATTTACGGTTCGCACGACCTCGACGATTCTTAGAGGCCAACACGACGATTTGCATGGTTCGAATGCCGGTTTACGAGGCGTGCCCGCTCTTTCGAACTTTACGAACGGTATGCGCTTTCCGCTCGTTCGTTCTTTCGGAATCGACAACGTGCAAAAGCGAGTAACGGATTCTTCGGACGAAAAACCATTGCTATTGTTCGCGCGTCCTGCCGACGTAAAGATAGAGAAAAGAAAAAAAAAAGAAAAATAGAAATAAAAAAGAATAAAAGAGTATACGATTCGAGAGTTTAGAGAACATCGTAAGTAAGTACTCTGTTCCGCGAGATTGAAAGATTTAGAAAAATAACTGTGAGATTGAGAGCGATGTTTCCAGTTCAACCTTTAACCTCCATAACGTAAATATAGTATAACTCCATTGATGGTAATCCGAGACGAGCTAGCGGAAACGATCAAAGTGTTATACGTTTTGTAATCTCGAAGAAACGATTAGGAATCGTTCCGAGGAAGAAAGAGAAACTTTAATAAAAATGCAACGAAGAAGAATCGTATGGGAATTCGATCATCGGCTGAGTCCGATTATTATTACTTCTCCTAACGGCACTTTCTTACGCAGGATAATCGATGCCTCGCTGTATGTTTCGAACGGCAATTTCATTGCCGCGATAATAATGGCCCCTTAGGACTCGTACCGATGAGATACGGAGTTGTGGCTCTTAATTGCACAAAGATATATATCTTAATTTAGATCGCGGACAATCGCACTACAAAGTCGTGCCTCGAGCGAATCTCTTTCGTTTTTAACATCTGTACAATCGGATGTGTTAGTATGTACATACAATCAGATGCATTAATGGAGTCTAATAAAGAAACCAATTGCACTTCGCTATTTTTATTTTTATAGATGTCTTTTTTCTTTTATTGCTCTATTTTTTTAAAAGAATAAAAAGAAAACATCATTGCGAATATATTGGATTAGATAACAACTAATCTCGCAATTTCTAGCATTTTTTATTTAAATAAACAATATGTATTTTGTTAGTATTGTTGTTATACTGATATTGTTTATTTAATTGTTGTTGTTTTATTTAAATATAAAATATTTCAAACTCCGATACAATTTATTGGCTAATTAATGCTATATGACTGTTGTTATTATATTTGTATTGCTTATTTAGATGTGTATTTTATTTAAATATAAAATACTAAAGAGAGAAAAAGATATTTCGATATTATTTATTAGTTAATTCTATACTATATAACAATATGAAATATGTAACATGAACGAATGTTATTTAACGACATTGTTACAATTAAATAGAAGATATTGAAAAGTCTGATTTAAAAAAATTGTATTAACGTGTAAAGTATGTCATTTTATATAAAAAATAATTTGTAACATTTTTGATGGAAATTTACTTTGAGAATGTGATTAAAATGATTTCTTGAAGTTTTCTAAATTTTACCAGTTAAATATATAAAACAAAGAAGAAAATTTCTTGTAGATTTATCAAATTAAAAGTAAATAAATTGAACGGAAACTTTTATAATCATAAATAAGAAAGTGATAAATAAATAAATAAATGTGACAAGTGTTTACGATGCATTCTGTTAAAACTCCACTGAAACTATCAAAATAGATTCTTTTTATTTAATTAATTTACACATTTATTTAATTTACTAATTTCTACTAATCATTCAAATTCAATTTTCTTCTCTTGAAGATAAATTGCTATATATATGATCTATGTCATTTTCATATAGGTTATTATTAAAATCACAAATATTTTTAAATATCTTCTTTTACAAAAAAAATTTACATAGAAAGGACGGAAAGTTTGAAAAATTTTTAAAGATTACTTTCACTTTTTTCAAATGAATTTCTGTAGAAAAAGAAAATTGTTCCATTACCTACATGGTTTCATTAAAACGTTGATCACCAAAATCATATTTAAAAAATTAATATACTTATCTAATAATATGTATAATTTTTTGTTTGTAAAAGATGCAAAAGAATTTATTATTAATCTTATTGTCTGTCTCTCTCTCTCTTTCCCCCTCTTTCTCTCAGTTATCAAACTCTCAGCATTAAATTTCACTTTTATTAGAAAGTATATTTTCAGTTTTTTGAATGTTACAAAAACAACCTTATAAAAATTTGAAAGCCTATAAAATTGAGAGCTGGTCATCGATAATCCCTATGACATTCCAAATATTAAGATTAAAATGTTTTAATTAATAATTTACTCGTGTTAAAATATCCGTATAGAATATAAATTGAAAAATAAAATAAGATAAAAAGTAATGGAAGTTCAGTAAAGTAGAGAGCGTATTCTTACTTATAGAGTCATTAATGCATTACATACATTCTTAGAGACTCGCGTAAGCATATTATATGACCTACGAATAAACCATGAATCAGAGACGAATCAGCTAATACGTTTAGAGACGCGAAACAATGAGAAAGCCGACGCATTAGAAGGATTCTCAACGTAAACGCGACCGACTAGCGGTAAGTTTGCGACGTTCACGCGACTCCGTGAAATCAACTACGACGAAATACAGTATCTTCTTGAACTCTGCCTACATAGGTACGTGTCAACGAAATGCAATTTATGTGTTAGGTTGGTACGTTCATAGGGGTACAATGTCTTGGCGTCACGGAAATAATTTGCGGTTTTAAGTCAGAAATGTCTTCTCGGGATAAGCTACGTTACAACTGATCCTGGACTGACACGAAGAATAAGTAGGTTTTTATCAAGGTGTTAGCAAATTACCCGCAAATAATTTGTATTTGCGGTAGATCAAACTGTTATGATATACCAATCCCTTTCTCACTTTTACGATTATTTTATGTTTCTTATTCCTAAATCAATCTTAAAATCTTAAGTTTAAATTTATATTTAACTTTGTACAATTTCATATATATATCTAATGATGCAATATATATCCATTGATGCAATGAATTGAAAATAAATATTTTATTTTTAATTATTGTTTTATTTAATTATTTTTCCCAATAAATATATTATATTTGTTTATTTTTACAAAGTTTAGTAAAATATAGGACGAACCGAAAGTTCTTAGATGATTTTAAAAATCAATTATACTTTTTTCGAGACTTTTCAGGCTAATTTTTTTTATCTTTCTTACAAATTAGACTTATAATTTTACAATCTGACAAAAAATTAATTTAAAAGCTTCGAACAGAAGTAATTCATTTTTAAAGTCATTTGGGAATTTTTGGCTTATTCTGTATTTAATTTGTTTAATTTTTTTTTTTTTTTTTAAGAAATCTTTGTCTCATGTATTTGAAACGACTGTAATAGAACGAAATCGTTTGAAAAAAAAGATATCGCGGCAAATATCCAGCGTCGTATTTCTTTCAACAAGTTTCACATAACAATTATGATGTCAGCCCAATCTGAGATTTTTAATGGAAAGAATCAGTAGCTTGAGAACCTTGTGGAAGTTAAGTTAAGCAAGTCAATCTAAGGAAACTTGAAAACGAGGCAACGATGTGTCAATCTTGAATATTGTGCTGTAAATACAAACATATCTATCATCTTTTATGAGTTTTTCAACATATCGTACCGGAAAGACTAATTTATATACGGACGCTGACACTGTTATTATTTCAACTAACAATTTAGTTAGTAAAAATTTTAAGAACCTAAGACAATCAACAGAATTAAAAATCTATTTATTATACAAAAATATTTGTATTTTCTGATCTTTTTGTACGATTCTTTAATTCTTTCTAAGCTTCGTGTCATCATCAGTAGGTAATATTTTATTTTGAAACAAAATAAATTTCATGTAATCACGTTCACCGATCAAAAAATTTCCCTAATTCGCAAATTAAACTGATATAGACTATATCCGTTTCGACCACTGTGTATATAAAAATTTGAACGAAATTAAATAGTATCTAATTATATAAAAAAAAATTCAACTTAATCATACATCAAAAAGAGTTTGGCATTTATTCATTTTATACAAAAATATTTTAATATTAAGATTATATATATTTTATTTATGATTATTCTATATACATACGGAGAGATCCTTATGCATTAAATTAAGTAATATTTACGGGGACAATTTCTTTTAATTTAAAGCATACATTTAAAACGGTTTAATATCCATTCATTTTACATAATAATATTTCAATGTTAAAATAATGCAAATTATTTGACTATACTATACATAGAGATTTAAACGCTATATTAAATGATATTTATATACAATTTATTTTAATTTAATCTTATGTTGAAACGTTAAGCGTCATATTCTTTTCCATGTAAGAGAATAATGGGAATAAAATTTCCATTGATCGTTTCTCTCAACGTAAGAAAGAAACGTCGACAAACGATCAGAGAAAGAGAAAAAGAAGGATGAAAAGACAGAGAGAAAAAGAAAGAGAAAGATAGTTACTAGAAAATCATGTGCGTGCTCTAGTCGAGGACAATCCTCAGATAACTGTAAAAACTTGGATAAACGAAGATGTACGCGCGAGAGAGCCTTGAACGCAGCACCGTAACACACCCACTACTTCTTTCAACCGCTAATGGAATTACCTGTTCGAGTTTACAGAAAGCTATAAACAGGGATCGTCCTAAGAACACAGGGCGTGCGAACGTAGCCTTCGAGAACGTGTGCGAGTACACATCGGCAACTCGATCGACGGTTCGTTGCGTGCGTGCGCGCGCGCGTGCGCGTGCGCGTGGATGGCTGCGTGCCCTCTCATGCGTATGCTTTCTTGTGAGTGTAGGTGCACGCGATCCTACGGACGCAGGTGGAAATTATCATCGACTTTGCCTTCCATCGCCATAGGCAAACAACGACCTCCGATCTTCCTTTAAAGCGAAACGTGGTGTTTTTTTTCTTTCCATTAAAGGGGGAGGGAGCGTGAAGGAAGATACTAGACTTCAGTTTTACGTCAATAGAAGATACGTAGATAGATAGAGTTCGCTCGAAGAGAAACGTTAATTAACGAACGGTATTATATATGTGTTTTGAAATATATAAAGTGCTCATTATAACGATCTAATTTGTTAAATAAAAGGAATTTTAAGAAACGTCTGCGTAATATGTCTATTATGGTTTACCATGTGTGTTAAAATTCTTTAGGTGGATACAAAATTTTTAAATCATTTTAAAAATCGATCACTTCTTTTCGACATTTTTTAGCCTTGTAATTGGGTTTGTTATTTTACAATTTGAGAAAAATTAGCTTAAAAAAATAAGTCTTTCGAAAAAGGAATCGTTCATTTTTTAAATCGATTAAAAACTTTGGATACACCTAGCGACTTTTGATTCTGTGTGTATGTATTCTAACAAAATATATCTATTTTAAAATAAATTTTAGGGAAAATATAGCTTTACACTTTGATTAGAAATTTTAATGTATACGGTATCAATATATCTATAGATATTAAAATCATCTATTACCTCTTTGAATACGTAAAAACAGCCTCATTAATACGATTCTGAAGATTTTCTTTTCAGTTTTCTTCAGTTTTTAATTTTTCTTCGATAAATTTCAGATTTAATGATAATCTAGGCAAAACATCTTAATTTAATTTAATTTAATTTAAAATTTTTATTTAATTTTAAATCTGAAGATCGACTTAATCGAGGTTAATATGAAAAGCAATTGGAAAATTATGATTATTATACATACTGTATAAAAATGTATATGCAATTATACCAATATAACAATCTTTTAGATTCTTTTTAATTTCATCAAAATAGATAGTTTTTTTAGAGAGCAAACTCTGTATAATGTTTTGGCTGATAAGTAATGAGAGAATTTGCAGTATTTTATACTTAATAATTTAATATAATATAATATATTGTTTGTATAACCAATATAAAAAATTAACAAAACATATAATTGCAAACTAAATTATTAATAAGAATAAACAATACTAAATGAATAATACATTATATCGTTATAATATATTATAATATGATATATTGTTTATATGCAATTGTATAATGTAAATTTATAGTATCAGGTTGACCAATAGTTTATTTTTAATATGGAAAATTTTGTCTAAATCCGAGACGTTTCTTACGTCGTTGTCGAATATTATTCCAACTTATTCTTTCTTTTACATGTCTTGTTAAATAATGTAACTATTACTAGTTAAATATTATTAATTGTTTTTTTACAAATTTATTATCGTATTCATTTTTATCGGTTTTTTCTACATTTTATGAGTCATGTACATTCTCTTCACATTTATGAATTTATTTATGAATTTATTCATTGAAATCCAAGTTCCTTTTTTTAAGTTAATCACTCTTTTACTCTTGTAGTTGACGAAGATGAATTTATTCATTTTAACAATCTTCTTTGTCTTCATCATCAAATATACTTATAAATAAAAAAATATATATATAATTATTTAAGTAAACTAAAAGTCCATTAATTTTCTTATCTATCTACTATTCAGTTCATAAAATCAGTAATGTAAGAAATATGTGAATAATTATATATACATATACGTATCTGTCTATGCATGAAACGTCAAGAATGATCGATAAATGTCCCGACACTCCCTAAAAATTTAAAAGATGGAGAATTAAAGAGGATTATCTCGAAGGATCGCGTAAAACGACTCAATTAATACTCATACAAGTCACACTTGAGAGAGGCGCGAAATAATCGCTAAAGATCTTTTTTTTATCGGCCATTAACCGCAAAAGACTACGTTGTGGCTACTTAATTACTGGGGATACTTAATGAGAACATTATCCGTGTAGACGTTGAGCATGGTCAACTCTTGGCTAATGACATTCTCTTCTCTTCACGACTAACTTCACAAGGGACGCATCCTCTTAACAGAATGGCGGATCATGAGTCAATCGAAGAATTAATCGATTAATCATGATTCTAGTTTCTTTGATCTTTTATAAATCCTTTTAATGATTTTTTCTTTTTTTTATAGAAATTTTACATAAAAACAATATTGCATAATAAGAATTTCAACAAAAATAATAAAAAAATTACGTTGTTGTAATAGTTATATGAAATTTAATAATTCTAGATTATCAAATTGTAATTATAAATTATTAATTACATATACAAAAATTATTTTTAAAAAATTGAATGTTTATTATATTATATATTAAATTACATTAAAGTATAATACTTATGTCGTAATATTATGATCTCATTCATTTAAAGATTAATGATAAATGTAAAAGAATTTTTTTTTAATATGTTGATATGTAAATAAAAAAAGAGTTGACAAAAATAATCTCCTTTTGACAACATCACAGTGCCATTTTCCTGTAATATAATAGATATATTCTCGAATTTATTTCTCTAATATAGCGGTACCAGCAACAAGGAACGACCACTAGACGATAGAAGACCGTACAGTAGAAATAAGCGTGCATGCTCACGCGATGCTATCTACAAACTAATTTGGCTAATTCGTTTTACCTTACGATCGTATTGTCACCAAGTTCAAGCTTATAAGAAAGTATTCAAATGATCAATGAAACGCAATTGTAATGTAAAAAGTCAACCTAATCCCAATAATCCATTTGTTAATCTCGAAAGTATGAGTTAACTTGTCTCAAAGACTTAATTTGTCCAAGATTAACAAATAAATACAATAAATCATTTGTTTTCTAGTTTTATTAAACAAAAAAACAAAAACAAAAAACATAAAACGTTTTATTCTCTTTTTTCTTTTTTTCACGATTTATTAAGTAAAGAAAGTATTATTTATTAATTGTATATTTCAGATACGTACATGTAGATAGATTCTAAATCTATTACATTATTTTGTCGAAAAATTTAAATTAGTTAAAAAAAAATTTAGTTTAAGAAAAATAAAATATAAATAAAATTACAAGCCAAAATATATTAATGAAAAAAATTATACTTGAAATAATAATTATTATATAAATTACTCAAAAAATTAATCTTTCATATACTCATTATTAAATTCAGGAATTTGTTGAAATTATGCTTCAACGAAATGTAATTTGTAAAATGCAATTTAATTCTGGTAATAACCTAATATAACAATTAATTGAGTGTATATATATATATAAACAAAATTTATCTATAACCCTTAATATAACAAAATAAAACAAAAAAAGTCTTATAAAACATATACCCCTTAACGATAAATAATCCGAAGTAGAAAATTAGTCAAGAAAATATAAATCATACGATATAATAAAAATCATTGATTTAAAATTTGATAAACATTTTATTTAAAATCAAAATAAACTTCATGCATTCAAGTTTACCGATCTCACAATTATATAACTTCCTAATTAAAAACTACAATTTTCTAAAGAACAACTAACATCGAGAGTTGAAGAACAAAGACAAATAAGAGAATGAAAGAAAAAGAGAAAAACAAGGAAAGAAGAAGAAAAGAAAAAGAAAGAAAAAAAAAAGAAAATGAATCACCTTTCCCAGCAAATTTTCTCGTGTCTTATTTCAGAAAGAGATTGCACGCATCGTTGTTGTTATTGTTACAACGAAGGAAAGTCACGAGTAGCAAGGAATTCTTCCTTTCTTTCTTTTTTCTTTTCTTTTCTTTTTCTTCTTCTTTTGCGGAAGTGGTAAGAAAAAGTTGCGGAGGAGGAAGCAGAGAGGAAAAGAAAAGAAGGAGTGGAAATCGGGCGAACGTACGAGCGTGAACAATGCTCGCGGTTACTCGATATAGAATTTCTACGCTTGGCATTCGCCAAGTTTAATGGTGATTCTAAACAGAGAGATGAAGGAAGGAAGAGAGAATTGAGGAAGGTGGTGAGGCAAACGTGCGCGAGGAGGAAGAGGAGGCTCACGATGTAACACCGTGGGAGCCGGCGGCCTCGTTTCACGGTTTCTTCTCCGTGAAAGTGATCCGATATTATAAGAGCACTCGCGCGAGTCTCGCTATTAGTCCTCCTCGTGGCTATCTATTCTGCTTCATAGATCTCGAGATCGTGCACGGATAGATCGCGGTCATTTGTTCAGCACGACTTGCGTTGTCCCATACTAGTTTTGTGGATTCTTTTCTTCTCCGGTTCTTCTTTTCTTATTTTCTTTTTCTTTTCGTTTTGATTCTTTTTTGTTCTTTTCTATTTTTTTTTGTTTTGTTTTGTGTTCTTTTCTTTTCTTTTCTTTTCTTTTCTCTCCCTTTCCTACGTCTCCTTCTCGTGTTTACGTAACAACGATCGACTTTCAACGCTAATAAGACGGAAGTTTTGTTCGTTTTCGTTTTCAAAATTTATGAAGCGCGAAGAGAAAAGCAAACGATCGGAAAGGTCAAACGTCGAACGCACGACAACGGCTAATTTCTTGAACGAAACTGTCGACTATCTCTAATGATATTTGGCGTCATTTGTAAATGAATAGATAAGTTTCACGATTTATATTATTTATTATATTGGATAAGTGATATAACATCTATCATTTATTTAAGTTTCATTTATTCGTTTAAGTTTATGACTGTATTTTGATGTATTTTTCAATTACTCCGATATAAAAGTGCATCAAAATGAAGTCATTAATTTAATATTCTGTAATTAGATTTTTTTCCTGTCTAATAGAAAATTACATAACGCGAAACTCATGGTAGTGTATTTATAATACATATTATACTTATTAATTTAAATGTATAACTTTATTTTGATCTATTTTTCTATTTCTCCGATATAAAAGTGCATTAAAATAAAGTTATTAATTTAACACTCTATAATTAGATTTTTTTTTCCAATCTAACCGAAAATTATATAATGTGAAACTCATAATACATTGTTAAATAATATAACTACATTGTATTAAATTTAATAATTATGCTAAGAAAAAACTAACAAAATTAGATAAAAGAAAGTGTTTTTAAACTTTTTTAAAAACAAATGTTTTTATTGACCAAGCCTACAACTAAAAACAATCTTATTTTTAACATTCTATGCAAATTTCAAGTCAACTAAAAAAACAAAATCATTAAGATACGTGTGCGATCGGTTAAAAATAGATAATTTCGAGAAAAACACGTTAGAATACTTTAGAATTCAAATTCTTCTCGTATCTAAAAAAAGCTATTATTTAATATAAATTTTATAATTTAAATTGCGTTACTATAACTATATTAATATTAAATAGAACCAATACTTACCAAAAATATTAACCTTCATCATATTAAACTAACAATAAATTTTATAGGGAGGAAATGAAATAAGACAGATTTATGAGTGCGTCTATGTGTATGCGCGATTAAAGTTACAAGACGTTAGAGAGGGTTAACGTTCTCTTCTTCGGAAAGATTCGGTCACGAAGGGAAGGATTATCATGTGCCGTGTCAGAAACGATTACAAAGTTAGGAGAAACGAGAAATAAAAGGGCCCGACCCCGAATGGAGAGAGATGCTGGTTTCTGTAGACCGTAGCAACTTTTACCGTTAAATGTTCGGAAAACGGTTTTCAGAATTTCACAGTAATAATACGCTCGTTCCGTACGCTGAGAGCGTTCCCCTAGGGTAGCGTAAACTTCTTCGAGGTGGAAAGGAAAGGTTCGAAGGAAGGAGAGAAGTTACACGGCGAAGGAGAGGCCTCGGGGCGTTTGCGCCAATGGGGCAATGAATCATCCGGTAACGCAGCTTGTCTCGTCGTTACTTTCCTTACCGATCGGCGCACGCTCGGGTAAGGTCAACCCGATCGTAAGGTCAAACGCGTTTCCACGCGAACGTTCCCCAGCTCGCGGGAATGCGATATATTTGTATTCTTTATACGACTGCTCTAGAAACTTAAATCAATGAAATGAAGAACAATCGATCCATCGATCGAGTTTTTATTCGAGATTTCTGCTACGAAAAATGGTTTATTATGAAAGCAAACAAAGATAGAATCGATTCAAAACAGTAATAGATACATAATGAAGATTGCTGAAATATCGTATCATTTATATTTTCTATTTGATATAAATTTTAAAGCAAGTTAATATAGATTGATATTTAAGATATCGATATAGACATTCATCGATCGATCCAGTTCATATCTGAGATTTTCAATATGAATGATGGTTTATTATGAAATCAAACAGAGATAGAACAATGGAAATATTAATAGATAGAAAAGATTGTCAAAATATCGTATTATTTATATTCTCTATTTGATATAGACCTTAAAGAAATATATAATATTGGAAATTATAGCGCGATATTTCAGATATGGATCGATTAAGTTATTATTCGAGATTCAAGATATAAATGATAATTCATTAAAAAACTAAATAAGAGTACGAAGATTGAAATAATAATTAATAATAGGAAAGATTAGCAAAATATCGTATCACTTATATTCTTTTTTTCATAGAAATTTTAATGCAAGTTAATATTTAGAATTACAACTTGATACTTAAAACATCGATAGATCGAGTTATTATTCGAGATTCAGAATATGGATGATTGTTTATTATGAAAGTAAACGAAGATAGAATGATTGAAATAGTAATTGTTAGGGATGGTTGTCAAAATATCGTATCATTTATGTTCTCTCTTTGATATAAATTTTAAGGAAAGTTAATATCGGAAATTATAACGTGGTTAAGACGTGGATCGATCCTGTTCTTATTTGAGATTTTCGATATGTAAGATGGTTTATTATCAAAGTAAACAAAAGGAGAAGGATTGAAATAGTAATTGATAGGAAAAATATCGTATTGCTTATGTTCTCTATTTGATATAAATTTTAATACAACTTAATAAAACCTTGATGTATAACACACCGATATTTTTAAATATCAATCGATCATGTTCTTATAGGGAATTTTCAATATGATTTATTATGTAAGCAAATAAATATGAAACGATTCGAAACAGTAATATGTAGGAAAGGTTGTGAAAATATTATATCAATCATATTTTGTATTTGATACAATTTTTAAAGCGAGTTAATATTGAGAATTATAGTATGATATTTAAGACATTAATACATGTTCAGTTTTGTTCCAAAATAAAATTAATTCGTTATAAGTTTTTTGATAAGAGAGTATATCCATTCCTTTAAATGCTGTAAATTTGTCAATAAAAATAATAAAAGATAAAATTAAAAAGAGATTTATGTACTATTATATCTTTTATATTAATAACAAAAAGTCCAGTAAATAGTTAAGTGTATTACATAATAAATTTGTAATAGGATTATTTTAATCAATTAATTTAGTTAATAAGTTCATATTTACTATGAAAATACTACGATAAAAATAATAAATATAAAATAAAATTGAATAGTTGGATTCTCATTAATATTTAATATTATTAATAACATAAATCGAATAAATAACGTAAAAAAAAATTATATCGATCGTACTTGATTCTTTAAAATATTTACAGCGCGTATCACGTAATCTATATATTTTTGATTTATATGTCTCTATCTTAATAACAAAAAGAAGTTAATAGTACGATTTAATTGACTGATACAGATTTGTCAATTCTCTTCAACTTCCATTGTCATACATTCTGCTGCAGAACTTGAAAAGGAAAGAAGAAAAAAAAAAGAAAAATGAAAACAACGTAATTGATCGATCGACTTTTTGCCTGATATTCTTCAATACGAATAACGCTTATTATTAAATGACGAGAATGGGAAGAAAATGATTGGAACAATAATACTTTAGTATCTAAGTATTATCTTCGTAAAAGGTAATCCAGTTCCCAAGTATGTGGGTTTGCTAGTAAGGATGCTAGCTAGTACGGATTTCGTTCGATCGAGTATATCGTCTTTACCACAGCGTAAATCCTAGTAGAATCTTGTTTTGTGGTTGAGGAGATATCGCGGAGGTAGCTCTGGCAGCCGAGACATTACGAACGTAGCGTTCTCAGAGAGGACGGACGTTTTCTGCGGTGAGTGACACCGAACCTCCCTCTCGGCTTGGCTTGGCTTTACTCGTACTCGAACTCGAACTCGACCACACGCGGATAGGAGAACACGACCGACGACTACTCTCCCTTTCCATTGGAAACTTAAATCCCGAGATCGCTTCTCTTTTCTCAGATAGAAGAGAAGAATTTTTCATTTTATTTTATTAGACCGCGTACGTTCGGTTATGAAAAATCACAAGTTAATGATACCAACCAATAGTTAAGCGTTCTCATAATGCGTTGTGACTCGTCGAAGAAAATCGTCGGTGGATGATGATAGACGATTTTAACGTCGACCCCTTCTTTTTCTCATCTTCGTCCCATCGGCAAAGATCTTTAGATTATAAATTACGATATTAATACGCGCGCTGTTAATTACCGAGAGAATCATTAATCTACGGTCACTCGTCTCCTATTATATTCGCGTACCTTTACGAGAGACGATAATAATCATTATCCTCCTCGAAGAAGATCGGATCGATGAGTCGTGCCAGTTCGTTACATCGAGAAGAATCCTTTCGTAATCTTCAACGGATAAAAGGATTATAGTCACCTCGAGCAATATCGATGACTAAAACGCCGTCAAATGGATTACTCGAGCTAATTCTGTTCCAATTCCGTAATGCAAAGTCCAAATTTCGCGGCTCGTTTGTCTCCCGAAAGAGAAAAGAGAAAACGCAATCGATTAATCTTGAAGCGCATCTCTGACGGCAATCCTATTCACTGACGGTTCCTTTTTTATGAGAATATAGAGAGCTATTCCTCTTTTGCCTTTCATTGATATGTAGATCATTCTCCTGACATTCGAACGTACCAAAGAAGCACTCATGCATGGTCCATCTCTATATTTTTCTTTCCTATATAACGAACGTTTCTACTTTCGAATGAATGGATCAGTAAAATCCTTCTAAGCCAGATTTATATTATAGTTTATTTTGATTATATTATATAATTTAGAACTAAAACATTTTTTCTCTTACATAAGAAAATAAATGAAGAGTTAACAAAAAATATTTACAAAGCGACCGTTTTAAATTTTAATGGAATTTTCCGAGTTCCTATAATTAGACGAAAATAAGAGACACGTATATTTTCTTATTTGCAATATTGTATAATGAAGATACAAAAACATACTAAATAAATAAATTTTATGAATATTTTGTATCTAATGCGACAGCAAAGTAAAATATTTTAATAATCATCTGTGACAAAAATATTGTTGACCACTCTTATTTTTTGAGATACTTTTGAGATATTTTCTGTAAGAACTAATTTTGTAACTATTTTAATCCAAAACTGATATATACACATACATACATACATATATATGAGTAATGATGTTTGAACAAAATTAAATTATGTGATATTCTAATCATATATGCACTGTACGATAAAGAATTTCGTAAATTTTATTTCTTCACGATTTTAACCGTTAATTCATATCAAAAATGTTTAATATTCTTATACTTACAATTAGTATACCATAAATAATATTTCTGTCGGTAATACTATAAATTGACGTTAAATCATTTTTCTTTCTTCTCTTTTTTATCGGCACGAAAGAAATTGGGTTATAAAGGATTAAAGTAATAAAATAAAAAACACGTGTTCCCTTATTATCATTCCCTTTATCAACCTGTAAAATTCCATCAGAATAGTAGACAACCAGTTTCTAGATGTTCCTTATAAGAAAAGGACGTAAGAAGCTATGTAGCTCGAAAGGCAGTAGCCGAGCAATCCTGCATTGGAATCGATGCGCCTGAAGGCAGCGACAAAGAGAGGGCTCGGAGGGCACGCGACTCGAGAGAGTGCGCGACGCCGACGGAGGGAGAGCCCTTTCAAGGTCGGCTACCGTCCAGGATTATCCGTTGGAATCCTCGATCGCACGCGTGCGCGCGCGCACTTCTCGCTACTTGAAACACCGAAGGAGTGCCAAAGAGGAGAGCAAAAGCCTCTTTGAGACAGACTCTCTCTCTTTTTCTTTCTCTCTCTCTCTCTCTCTCTCTTTTCTTTCTCTTTCTCTTTCTCTCCCTCCCTCCCTCTCTCTCTCTTTCTCAAGTATGGCTTGCATCGAGGTCGACCGGACGAGAGGGAGCGAACGACCGCTCGAAAATTTACATTGCTTCCCTTTTTCTATCCCTTTTTCTATACTTTCCTCTCTTCAAATATCGCGTACGTTGAATGAGACTTATGATTTCTTTGTTATTTTATCTTGTCGATTTTAAAATGAAACCTGCACTTCTGTAAATTTAGAGAAATCTGCAAATAGATTCGAACAATGTTAATTCACGTTGATATGGTAATCGTTAACTATTTCAAATAATACTTTGAATAATCCATCGTAGGTAAGTGTTTTTGTGAATTTTGAATAAATTTTAAATGATACGTGGAAATACAATATTTTTCTTTTAGTTCACGAATTGAAATATATTTTAAAGTATGTTTGTTTCTTTTTTTATTCACATCCCTTATCTTCGATTATTTCGAAGAAAAAATTGTGAAAATGTCAAGGCTTATCATTGTTTTAAATAATCTTACGGAGTTTTAATTATTTCCTTCTCGTGCGAGAGTTTTCATAAATATTTTCATTTAAAACACTTGGATATATCTCGTTTAGTCCATAAATTGAAATTTTCTACCATTTTCCATCTTTGATTATTTTCATAAAAAATTTGTGCGATTACCTAGCACTGTTTTAAATATTTTTAAATATTTTTAAAACCGAGATTCCTCGTTGCGTTGAACCTGATATTAAATAAAAATGTTCAATTGCATACTCACGTATGCGCACCTAAGCACGTAGATTGTGATATTGATACGAAACGTAAAAATCTAAAGGAATCCGTTGATCTCTCAAATGGCTCCGAAGAAAATCATCTATTACACTTATACCATTCGGTATGTCAAGAACATAAGAAACTCTCTACGGTCGTAGTTAAAAACGTAGTTGAAAAAAGTTTCTCTTTCTTTTTCCCGTAGAATCTGAAGTCGATCGTTAGAATCCAACATGGTTGTACTCATGGTCACGGCTCGACGACAGGAAATTATGAAAAATAATAAGCGTAGAAAAGACGGTGCGGAACGAATGCGGAGAGGAGCGTTAACGTAGATAGGTATGTACTTTCTTGGCGATTCGCGACGCGATTTATTTTAAAGCACAGTCTCCACTTTAATTTCCCCAGAACGGAAGGATTAAATTTTCAAGAGGAGAAAGATCGTATCGCGCGAGGAGATCCCTATACGGACTCCTCGAGCTCTCTCGACAGAGACAAACCGTGTAATGACTCTCGTCGGGGGAGCTCTCGGTATATCCTGAGAAGCCATTGAATCTTGCCGAGTCTAGCTAGCTAGCGGAGATTCGAGCGCGGATCCAAAGAGAACTCCGTACTCGTAGAAGGAACGAAGAGCATTGTTATGGAAATGTAAAGAAGCTCGAGATGCGGTGGCTACGTTCGTGCCATAAATTCGACGACAAGGTAGTAGTCTTTACTCTCGTAAAACTTTCCGAACGATTCTATGTCATTCCGTTTGCTCGTTGTCCTTCTCCTGGGCCTTGTCACGATTACCGATGAAATATCTTACGTGATAATCGATCTTCTTATCTTGTATATCAGCAATTTCGATCAGGGATTTTCGATCTTTTACGTAATATCCGAATTTACGACACGTGATAATGACGTGTATAATGACAAAGTGTCGTCTCGATACCTTCCTCTTTCATTGCCAGACGATAAATGAGTCCTGTTACGAAAATAATATTTAAAAAACAAGAAAAGAAAAGGAAAGAGAAAAAAGAACCAAAGTAACATAGGATTGAAGATCGTTGTAGTCCAAGAAAGTCGAACCACGTTTTATCTTTAAGCCACGTTCCTCGATTAAATTATAATAAATTAGCAAGCTTATATATATATATAAAATTATATATATATATAAAAGAAAAAAACAGCCGGTCGACGTTACGAAATCTTGACGATCGCAGCCACCCACGCGTAACGATACACCTCTAAGGTAATCCTCACCGTACGAAAGATCGGCGCGGTTATTAACATCCCCGGGAGTCATCGTGTTACGTATTATATTCCTTCTTGTTGGTAAGTGGATTGCCGCGTACATACGAAGAGTATGTGTATGTGTACGTGGCGTGCAAAACGAGCCGTCGAGGAAACGATCAATCCTACCGGTGCTCTCGTACGTCGAAACAATGGAGCCGTTCTAAATTCCAGTTAGCAATCCCGTTGACCAATCTCTTTGCGAAGTCATAATTCGCAAGGAAGCTAAACTCGGTGCACCGGACTCTCTAGTAATAGTTTCGAAGGATCACAGCAATCGTTCATTGCCGATATAGAGAATACACGATCGTTGCTTGACTCGGAGCTACTCTCGGGTAGACACGTCACCAGACACAAACGTCTTGCTCTTGTGCAATCTAACCCAGATAGTTTGTACCCGGCGCGTTGCACCTCGCAAGAGAGAAGCCGTACATGCTCGATAAACGTCAACTCGGGCTCGCCTAATCGTCATATAAACTAACCAGTCTGCTTTACGATTGTTAAAGAGAAGGGAGAACTTATCCGATTCATCGTGAGATTATATTATAGTCCATGGAATTTTGTGATTGTCTTGTTCACGTAGACGGAATGATAATAAATCGTTGGAGACCAACGAGAGTTTCTTAGAAATTCGAGATATTGTTAGGAGATTAAGAATGACTAAAGTAATATCAAATATCAACTTTTTCAGAAAGAACAAAGTATCCAGCAGTTTACCCTTCTCTCCATAAATAGGTGTTTCCAAAATCGTGCCACTTAAGATATATATTTGATGTCATACTTTCTATACGGTAGATATACAATTCATCGTTAGATTAAATTCGATGGAATTTCGAGATTGTGTCGTTTGTTGTGGACGATAAATTGTTAGAGTCCAAAGAGTATTCTTTGGAAAATCGAGAAATCATTATGAGATTAAAATGAAAATGCGATGTAAAGTATCAACGATCGTAGGCGATCGTTCATTCTTTACAAAAAACAAATCGTTACCAGAATCGTATTACTTAAGATATTTAAGATATTTAATTATTTAATATTTTCTATTTAAGCAATTGTGAGCAATGAAGAAATTGTAATTCGATACTTGAAACATTTATTATTACCTATTTCATTTTTTTTCAAAAACCAATTAATTTAAATAAAACTGCATAGTTAATTTATTATAAATTGGACATTTGTAAAAAAATTGTTGAATTAATCATTTCAAATATTTATATTCCACACAAAATTAAACGTAACACTGCACTATTTTTGTGTAACCACTCATTTCTTTCATATGTAGGATTTTATAAATAAATGTCATATATAAGTGAAGGATTCATCTTTATAATAAAATGACATTTATTCATGAATTAAAATGACAATATTTATCATTAGACCTTATTCAGTAATAAAACAAAAAATTAATTCTGTTCGATTGAAGCAAGGTAATTCTTTTTAACACTGAATTTACAGACATTTTTTTTCGTTAAGCATTTTTTTCGTTATTTATATTAGCATGTAACATATATAATTAATTACATCGATCAAACTGAACATAAATTTGTAAAAAGATAAAAATTATAATTTCTGCAACTTAATTCTTAAAACTACCAACCAAATTTTACTAAGATTTTGACTTTATAAGAATATTTGATTTTACTAAAAATCAATTTGACGAGTACTTTAAAAAAAAACAACATAATTTTTATTATTTTTAATTTATTTAATTTTACCACAAGAAATAAACAAAAATCAGCTTTTAGTTAACATCGCTTTAATAATTACGAATTCGATAGATAATTATAAAAAAGCATATTTAAAATCAGTTATATTAACAAGTTCAATAGTTCTAGTGTAAAATGTAAAATTTAAAAATCGATCAAATTAACTGTATCTGTAAATGTAATGTTACGTTCTTTGAAAGTACGTAAACGGCTTTCTCGTGAACGAAAGAATTCCAAAGAACGTTGAAACAATTTCGACTAGTTTGTACGTAGCACTTACTTGTAATATAATCACGGACAAGAACTTGACCGTGAGGTGTTAAGAAAGAAAAAAGAAAAAAAAAGAAGAAAAAAAAGAAAATAACGAGCCTGCGTTTTCCAGGTATAACAATCTGATCTCTTCTTTTGGGCGATGCGTGCTAGTGAAAAGGTCACTCGAAAGTACCGCGTACGGTCCCACGAGAGTGGTCCGCACGCGGAGGTCGACGAAATTTCGTCTTCCGTGGAACTCGGTGTACGAGCTTGGCTTCGAGAGGAACTGGTTTTCATTCCCAAAGCGGGCGACACGAATGTGAGAAGGATGAAAAAGAGGAAAATAAAGTAGGAAGAAGTGTGGAGGGGGTGGGTGGTGATGATGGTGGTGTGGGAGAGGGGAAGGGAGGGGAGTAGGTAGAGGGAAGAAAGAGGCAAGAGGGGGAAACTCGACTTAACCCTTGAAGATCGACTGTCTTTTTCTTTCTTTCTTCCTTTCTTTCTTTCTTTCTTTCCTTCCTTCCTTTCTTTTTTTCTCTCTTTCTTTCTTGTTGCTTTTTTTCTTTCTTTCTTTTCTGCAAGTTTTACGCTCACGCGCGAATAACCAACCAACCCCGCGTTGGCGTCGTGACGGCACGCAAAGCGGATAATTAAAGCCCGCTGCGTGTCGGCCGGTCTCTCGCGCGCCATAATCTCGCGATAGACGCACCGTGGCGCATAAGTGCATACTTTCACCGCGATCGGCCTATACGGTGAGCACGTGGTGTTCACGAGTCCTGATGGAGGTGGTTCTTAGCGAGCTACGTAAAGAGAGAGAGAGAGAGAGAGAGAGAGAGAGAGAGACAGAGAGAGGAGAGAAAGAGCAACCGTCTCGCGGCAGCCTTCTCGCGATTATAACGTGCGGACAATTCTGTTTCAGTCGAAACAGGGCCGCGGCGAATAAAGTGACTGTTATTACGCCTTCCTTTATCCCTTCTCCTTCGGGTCGACTCGATTAAACACCCGTTTCGTTCATTTCTCAACAAGTTAAAAATATTTTTATGAAATATTGAAAATAAATGTAAAACGACTCTTATATATATATTTTTAAATATATATATTAACATAAGAAAAGTAAAATATAAATACACACTCACACCCACACACACATATACATATATATAGATAATATATTATATATATTATATATATTATATATATATGTATTTATATATATATAAACAAAAAATATGTATATACATATATATATATACACACATACGAGTGTGTGTGTGTGTATACACACAAGTCCCATTTAAAGTTCTGCACGCAATTATTTTTCAAATTACAGTTCATTTCAAAGAATCTTTTAAATAAAACGTACCCTTTTTCGGGGACGATATTTCATGGTGGCAACAAATTTTCTCTAAATGGATGTGCTTCCGAGGTTTCAAAGTGACCTTTGTTTTTTTATATGGTTCTGTACGTTTTTATTTAGGTAGGCTATTCCATGCCCATTCCGAGACGAATTCATTAACTGTAATATTCTGGTCTTTCAAGCTCAAGTAAAAAAGCAAAGGTCACCTTGAAATCTTGGGAGCATATCCATCTAGAAAAGATTTGTAACAACCATAAGATGTCACCTCTACTAAAGTTTTATTCGAAATATTTTTAAACGAGCTATAGTTCCAGAAATAATTATGTGCGTAATTTCAAATGAGACTTTGAGAAATATTGTAAAGCCAACGATAACGATATATAGGTAAATAAAGAATAAAAATAACAATATATTATTTATGATAATTATATATAATACCATTTTTCATAACGCCAAAATCATAAAAGATATATTTTTTAAATAAATAAATAAAAATTTTTATTTTAAAAATGATGAATCGAATACTTAAAAAAAATGTTTGATTATTCATCAGCTTTTTCAAATATTAAAATAAAAATGAAAAATTTCACATTTCCATTGGATTAAAAATAAACGTTATCTTATAACGTCAGGTATTCGTTGATTTTGTAAGAAATTATTTAGATAATGAAAAAGTGGATGAGTTTCTTATCGAAATTCTTAAATATTTAATGACGTCGAGTATAAATGGTAGTAGCGTAAGGACGATAGTAATGACATAATTTCGAGTCGAGACTTATACATACATATACTGAAACCTGTTGTACGTATAAAGGGACAAAGAGGAAATCGCAATGTGGTAAGTAACGAAGCAAGTATATCGAAAGGCACACGCAAGAAATAAATAGGGAGATACGAAAACAGGTCGTGGAACGAAGAGAATGAAGAAATAGTAAGTCTTTTATCGGTGCGGTCTGATCTTCGTTCGCGAGCGAAGAAGAATTCGAAGCGTTCCTTTCCGCGAGACGAACGCTCGTGAAAAGCGAGTTTTAAACCTTCTGTTAAGTTAAACGATGGAAGCCTGAGGGTTTCGATCGGGCGAGTACTATGCTTCTTGTTTCTCTCTCTCTTTTTTTCTCTCTGTTCCTCTCTGTTTCTCTCTCGAAACGAAACGACGTGCTCTCACGCGATTCTCCTACGTTGTGTCCTCGGAAAAAAATACAGAAGGAGAACAGACCGGACGAATAATCGTTTCATCCTCGCGAACGGCGCCACGCCCGTGCAAATATATCCACAGAAGAGAGAATCGTTCGATGTCCTTCTCTCACGCACGAAATGACTGCCCTACACCGTCTTACAATTCGACGAACTTTACCTAGAAAGAAAATGTTCTCTCTGCGTGAGGAATTAACTTCTCCGCCCTTCGGCTACTCAGGCAGCAAGATTTCTTTTTTCTCGAAATCGCGGTAGGGTTCAATTGTACCGAGAAAATGAGAAGGAATCTAATGAGAACAAAGGTTTCAGTCCTTTCTTTTTCCTTTTTATTTTTCTTTCTTTTCTACTTTTTTTCTTTTTTTCGTAAATCGACGATAGAAAGTTTTTACAGTGGAACGATTATTCAAGAGGGATAATTATTCCGACGAGATAAAACAAAGATTGTTTTTGGTATTTCTTTTCTTTATGTATATAAAACAGTTGTTTTATGTGAATAAAATGTATATTGTCGAAATACAGAAAAAAGAAAATATTTAATGATCAAATTTCTATGCTACACATTTTTTAAATCCAAAATTTTTATATTATTTTAAACTATACGAATGTTGCACATCGAGATTTTCCGAAAAGTTACTATTTTTCTTACAAAGTCGCATAGTTTTGAAAAAATAAAAAAAATAATGATTACTAAAGTTAACCAAATGGTTTCTATAAAAAACCTATGTAAACATTTCCAATTAATCGAATAAAAATGACAAAAAAATGTATTCCCAAGGAAAACATATTTAAAGTTTACCTTGAAAACAAGAACATGTAATTCGATATAATAATATAGGGAAATTACATTTTTGAGAGTACGAGCATTAAACAAAACAGCAAGAAAGAAAGAAAAAGGTAAAGCACAAAAACCTTCATCTTTTCCGAAAACAAGGGACACACAGTGGTTCTCTCTGTTTTACATTCACGATAGACGTTAGAAATTTATAGGAACGATTATCCCTTAAAGAATAATTTATAAAATATTCAACGAGAGTATCACTTTATAAGATCAAAGATTTACGGTAGGCGAGCTGAAGGAATCCAAAGCAGGCGCTTGCTTCTCTGCGATTTTCCCTTCCACCGTCGAGGAATTTAATTAATTGCATTATGCATAGCCGGTTACGTCGAAGCGGGCATTTAACGAACGACGAAAGAAGAAAAGAGAGAAAAAGATAGATAGCTAGATAGATAGATAGATAGAAAAAGAGAGAGACGGGAGATAATATTACGATTCGTGCGATCGAAACTCGACATATGTAAAAGTGGACATGCAATGACAGAAATGTAGTGGCTCGTGATGCTGCATTGGCTTGTTCGGCACAATCAAAGATAAGAAAAAGAAAAAAATAAAGAATAAAGACGGATCGATGAGGGGGTTGTAGGGGAAGAGAAGGAGGATGGCGATGGGGAAGAAAAGAGGAACGTGAGAGTAGGATAGAGAGGAGAATGGTAAGAGAGAGGGTAACTCTCGCGCGCGCATGGACCTCACGCGAGGTAGGTGACAGTGAAAGTCCTGAATCACATTCCGATTCCGAGTGGTACTATTAATAGTCGAGTGCGACGGACCGAGAAAATGCGATTAAATTAAGTGGTTATGCGAGTAGAACGGTAACGTCTTCCTGTATAGATGACATCGAATTAGTCTAATTAAAGTAGTACTTGTATACCTATTTATCCTTTAGAAAATCATTTTATACTATCGCCAGCCATCCTATTTTATCAAAATTACGATTTATGTATTCGAAGTCTGCTCGTTTAATTTATGTATCGAAATGTATCCGTTTCTTGTATATGTTTATGAGATAACCTCGAAACTTGTTTTGAAGTCTCGTCCGATGAAGTTTAAGCGATAATATTTTAATATTTTACTATGACGAAAAATAATGGGTACGTTACCAAACGGTATGTTTCTCTGATCTTTTCTTTCTTTTTTTTTTCTTTCTCTTTTTTCTTATTTTACCGTGAAGAATGTAAGTACCTGAAACAAAAAAAGCAAAGGAATAAAATTAATACCGACAGTCTATCAACTGTTCAACGACAACGTTTAAACTCGTATTTGCAAAATCTTATCCTTCTAATACGCCATTGAAATTTATCGTTTTTCGATAAGCCATTACAGTCGCTTGCATTAAAGCTATCCAAAGGGATATAATTTCTCGCCAACGTGGACTCATCGTACGATAGGACTTGTAATTCACCTATTATCGTTCTATTAACGGTCGTATTTGCACGGAGGAAACGCGACGGTGACTTGCGAAACGTCCTCGCTTAAATTTACAAGCCTTTCTGCGAGAGAGCAGCAGGCCCTCCGACTATCTTTACTTTTTAATTGACGTCCACCAGGGGTCTGCCCGTCACGCTCGAGCTATTTCGATGGGCGATCGTGGATTATTCGTAGCGTCCATCCAATTAAAAGAGAGCAACTGCTTCGCGTAATAAAATGGCTAAAAAGTCGAAAAGAAGATAGCGAAAAACGAAGAATATCGAAGGACGAGAAAGAGATCGGACAATAATAACGATAAACGACGAGCTGGTAGATTCATTCGGGTCGTTTCATGTTTTTATACCATTCTCGGACGAAGAAGACGAAAAGATTGATGGGGGAAAAAAAAAAGAAAAAAAGGCGATGAACGCTAAACGAAAGATTTTTTTAAATCGACATCGTTCTATATAACTTTTCGATTAGTTCGATGACTAAGAATTAACCTTTTTCGATATAATAAACTTTTAATAAAATAATAAACAAATTATTGTTTCCTACTACTGTTAAGAAAGTACGAGGATCATTTAAAGCCTTCGCGGCTTTTCTCTTTCCTTTTTATTTTTCACTTTATATATTTAAAGTTTTTTTCTCTTGAAGATCGACATTTATACCTTACAAAAACAAAAAAAAATGAAAGAAAAAGTCACGAACTTTTCAAATGACCCTAGTATTCGTTATATCTTCAAATCTTTTTACGGTGCATTTATTCATTTATCCAAAACATAAAAGGTTTTACGGTTTTTAGATCAATGAACTCGACTGAAGAAAAAGAGGAGAAAGAAAGGGAGAGAGAGAGAGAGAGAAAGAGAGAGCAAGATCGAAAGAGAGAAGAGGAATCTTTCAACGACCGGGTGGAAGGTCAAGGAACGACCTTCGAGACCTCCTCGTCGTCGTCGTCGGTGGCTCGTCTACGAGAGAAACGAGTGGACTCGTCCTTTCCCGCGACAGAGACGACCCTCCAGAGAGTATCCTCCGATGGTTATCGAAAAGACGACCTAAACGTATATCCACAAGTCGTAATGCCACTCTTAATGACGCGACTAGACACGTGCAAGCAGTGGTACCTAAGTCAAGTAAGTACGTCTCCTCACGTACTTACCTCGTTTACTCGTTTACTGTCTGGCAAAAGTAGATATTTTATTTATTTTTCGACTATGTGACCTCCAGATATACCATCGTATATCTACCCTTTTGAAAATCTCAATCCGTATCCTATTATTAAGTTAAGACAAACAACAATTAACTTGTCTTGAGTGTCTACGGATTCGTTTTGCTTTTCTTTATTCTGGAATAATTTCTTGATCGAAACAAGAATAAAGAAACAACGATGGTAGTGAGTTTAACGAATAAATCGAGAACAACTCGATAAATAGTACGTATGTAAATTGGAATGTTGAGTCAGTACTGTGGAAAAATTTGCAATGATGATATCGAGGAACGATGATACGACTAAGAAAAAGGAAAAATGTGAAAACAGTGAACGTAATCGATTGCAAGGTTATTTATAATGGATGACTAAACTTTTCTCTCTCTCTCTCTCTCTCTCTCTCTCTCTCTCTCTCTCTCTCTGATTGTATATTCTTTATCGTATATATACTATGTATCTATAATTATATTTAAATATCTAAATCTATATAAGTATATTAATTTCTACATTTTATATATTCGATATCTTATATCGGAATATATAATATAGTAGCATTACATATGAGTTGTTTTGTTTAAGTTGCATAAATCCATATGCATAAGTCTCAGAAGCATTACGAAGTAATAAAGCTGTATCAGAAAACAAATAAATGTTTGTTATATAAAATGAAACGTATTACATAAAATGAAAAATGTATGTATGTGTATGTGTATATATATAAACACATATCCGTCGTGTACAATGTATAAGATGTTAGATACTTAATCTGTTTAAGAGTAGTAAATATATATAATACACATGCAGACACACACAGAGATACACATATTCTTATATATATATCCAATGATATATGTAGATATTCTAATTTTAAATTATACAATATAATAGTTCTGCTATGTATTATTCTTATCAGGACTTTTCTTACGAGATACATCAAAATTAGCTTAAAAAGTCGCGTAAAGGAGTAATTGGTTTTTAAAATCACTTAAGAAGGTTTGGATTAATTTATATCCTTCTTTTCTTTCATTTCATTTTGTTGATTTTATCTATCTATTTTTCGTACTAAGAGTTGTTGAAACCCATAGAAATATATAGTTTCTATCTCTTTTTTTTCTACCTCGGATTCTTAAGTAGTCGTTGGATTTAGTGATTCAGCGCAGAAGCATTCAAGCGAACCGGAAATCCCATCTCCAGGGGACCAAGAAGAAAGATTCGAGCCAACTTCTGACCTCGATTTATGGACCGACGCATGGCGCGATGATTCAGAAAGGTATTTCTGTGTCTCTCGATCGTATTGCTTACAATCGTACGCAACAAGGAGATTTGAGTCATCGTATTCGGTGCATCGGACGATCGTGAAATCGCACGTGTCACGCGTTACGAAACTCGCGAGTTTGTCCACGTGCTTTAGTTACTCGTTTTGTTGTGCACAACGACGATCGAACACGACTGGAGAAAAGGAATTTGCTGCTGTTTCTCAACAACGATCTCGAAGACCTGGTCCATTGACCTGTTCCTTTAAGTCTTCTATATTAAGAAAATTCTTCTTCGAAATTTATTTCTTGTCGAGTCATAAATATTAAATACAAAAAATATTGGTATGAGCTTTAACCCTTAATGGCATCTTCAATTTTTTCTTTATAATATTACGAAGTTAACATTTACGAAATAGTTGATTAAATTTTAAAAAAATATATAATTTTATATATTTTTATATACGATATAAATAACCAAATATAATAAATAGAAATGTAAATAAAATTTTTTACATACTTTCGTAATGGAATCTTGTTTTTTATAATATATATATATATATATATATATATATATATATATATATATATATATATATACTAAGTGTTCACTGATTTTTTACGGTTCAGATTAAATAATATTTTATTTATTTTATAATCTTTAAAAGATATTAAGTTTGAAAGGTTAGAAAAAAAGAGAAAATGTTTGTTTGTAGCACTAGCGATAAAATATACGAAGTAAATCTTCATTTACATTTTTTAAAGCATTATAAAGAATGAATATATATATTATATAGATTTAATTATCTTACATGCACGTTGTTCATATTATCAAGATTCGGTAATAGAATGATCATAAAACGATCAGAGAATGAAATATACCTGCTTAAAAGATCTGTAAAATCGTCATTATATCGTAAACCCAACATTTCTTTCCTATTTTAAAGATAAAAATAAACATAAAGATTATCACAACTAGCAGATAAATATAAATAGTTAGAGATAGAAACAGTCGATTTTAATATAGAATGCGCACAAAAAAAGTAGATCTATAAAATACATATATTCATTTCATAGATTGTAGGTTGCATTCACGTTTACAAAAACACATAAAACTATTTATGTGTATTAAAAATAATATAAGACATAAGTGAATGGCCTTTCGTGATATCCAAATTCAAAAGATTCTCTATTATCTATGACAATAACGACAAATCCTTTTTGACGATGTATTAGCATGAAATAAAAATTTTTTTATTTATTAACTGCGAGTAAAATATCCGAACTCGATAATTTAAAAAATAAAAACAAACTGTATATTTAATTCTTTAATTAATCTATAATAGAACGAGCAAAATTAAATATAAAATGTAATTTCATTTAAATCTGAAAATTTTATATCAGAGCTGTTTAAACAATGTTATATAAATAAATAATTAAATTTCCAACATATTTTGAGATTCTGTTAGAAATTAAATATGAATAAATAATATTAGTAATCAGTAGATAATTAAAAAAAATTTTTTGTACGTTTCGCAAAGATTTGTGTTTTATATTTATTAAATACAATTATGTTTAATAATTTACAAAACTAGTTAAACTTCAAGAAAATTCACGGGTCATTTAAACTTCGTAGGTCATAAATGACCCATGGGTCACAGGTTGGCCATCGTTGGCTACGTATCAGATTCTTTGTTCTCGCCGCACGCTCGCTCTTACAAAGCATTCCTCTCAAACAAAACAGTTTCAATTGCGCAGCCTATTCACACGCACATACACATAACTTTACCATACCTTACTACACCTACATATATCTTACAATATCTTACAATTTTCTATAAAAGTACCTTACAAAATTTGTATAAAACTTGTTTTGTATTTTTTATCGTTGTGTGCTAATCTTTGATCAAATTACGTAACATGATGTAATAAATAAATGTTAAACTTCTCTCTCCAATACGTTTATTCCTTCTTATCACGCAGATCACACTCTCTCGATTGTTCGCACCTCTCTACTATACTCATTCTTACTCCCTCTCTTTCTCATTCTTGCATATACTCGTCATTCGTTCTGTCAATCACTCTTCTTCCTAGTATTACTCGCATGTTTTCTTTCGTTTTCTCATTTACGCACGTATTCTTTCACCATTCAAACAATCGCTACAGTCGCTAAACAAAACATTGTGTTATTAATTATTAATACATTTCATATAACATATGTGGAAGTGAATATTTTAAAAATTGAAAGATGGAACGATTGTTAAAGTAGTATCAATATTAATATTAATAGTTGCAAAAATGTTAAGAAAGAGAAATCAATATATATGATCAATATGACATCAGAATGAAGAAGTAAATATGATTAATCACAGGAGTGGCGAGATAAGTGATGTAAGAAAGTTAATCGTTTAAACTCGCTTCAAAGAAATACTTATCACTATTTTATTCTGTCAATCAATCTTTCCTCTTTCTTACACGTGCTAATTTCTCAATAATTTCTCAATATCTACAAAATTCTGATCCCTTTGTTTAATCTATTAAAAGTTATACGATTTTAAATAAAGTTTGAATAATGTTACGTTTCACTTCACCACTCCCATGCTCTTACACCAATAAATCATCGTCTATCGAAATTCGAACCTTCTTTGTAAAAACATAATTTATATTATTATGATAATAATAATTATTATTTTATTATTATAATTATTATTACTATTACTATTATTATTATCGTTATTGTATCTATATCATTATCGATATTTTATATATAAGACATTATATACAATCCTTTGCACGACCTTCGAACCAACCTAACTTTTCACGAAGGGACAAATTCCTCTTTCAGGTCATTTTATGCTCCTTTCAACTCATTGTTGCCAGTATCCTTTTCCAAGTTTACTTCTTTAGAAATTTTTTCTCGCCAATATACGAATTAACAAAATTCAACAAAGGAACGAAATTCTAGTGGATATCTAAGCTGAACATTCTTTGAAGAACGAACTCTAGTATGAGTCTTTAGATCAAGAAAATCCGGCACATAATAATATTTCTTTTTGTTTATTGTATTTTACAAGATGCGACCAAAAGTTTCTAGATGATGTTAAGAACCAATTATCCAATTTATCGATACTTTTCAAGTCAATTTCTTTCAGATTGTGAAAAAGTTCCTAGGCTTGTAGTTTTATACTCTGAGAAATAAATTAATCTAAAAAGTCTCGAGAAAGAGTAATTGATTTTTAAAATCACTTAGGAACTTTTAGCTTGCCCTATATTTGCACACGTGAAATACTTTAATGGCGCCTATACGTCGGCTTGTTCTCACTCGAATATATATACACACACACGCGCATATGTATATACTTTTAGGTTGCACATTTGTCTCTCACATTGGTCTTATCACTTTCTCTCTTTTCGACTTTCTTCTCTTCTCTGTTTCTCACCTCTCTCGGTTGTTCTCTCTTCGAGCTCAGAAATATCTCCTTCTTCTTTCACATTCTATCTCTGTCGCTCGTACTTCGCTCACATCGGCGATCCGGGGGCAGGCGAACAAGCTGACGGCAGGTATGTGCATTTTTATGCGCCCATTTATGCCCACGCGCGCACTAAAAATAATCCTGCATCGAGCCGTAGGATAATGAATACTCGAGCTAGCGGTTGCCGGGTGTGCCCTTCCTCGAGTTATCGTTCTTAGACTATCGATTTGATTCTTCTTTTCCTAGCCCTTTTCAATTTACAATGAACATCTACAAAGTGGCAACCGTCATTTTCAAATTAAATCAATTTCGAATCCTTCATTGGAATTCTATAGATTATTATTATGACGTTTTTATAAAATATTTTATTTTTGCTCACAAAGGTTTTACGATGTAAATAATGTTGCTGTTTTATTTTACAAAAGTTCTTGGATTTTATTTGTAGCGATATGAAAGCGTAGATTTTTTAAATTTTTATAACTGCAGATACGTCTAACTGATATGAGAATTTGTGTCTTTGAAATTTATAGATTTGTTGTTTATCAATAAACTTTTTATTTCTATAATTTATTATATTTAACTTAAACGTTAAATTTAGTTTCAAAAGATTATAGTTAATTTAAGATTAAAATTATTCATAATTTATTAAATTTATTTATTTCTGTAATTTATCATAATTGAATTTTTTATTTATAGAAATTTAATAGAAATCTTCAAAGACGTGTCCCATATTCAAAAGTATTTATTTGAATTATATTAATTTGTATAAAATGTGTAAAATAAAGATAAATAGAATACTATTCGATGGATTAGAAGTTTTTACAAACATTTATTTCATCTTCTTAATACTAGAGTATCAGAGAGAAAATGTCCTTTTCCTTTTGTTACAAATAAAAATAAATTTAACGTAATTTAATTGAAGTTCCTAGAAACTTTTTTATTATTAACATCTCGAATATTATATATATGGTTAAATATAGAAAAAAGTAGTTAAAAAATTTATTTTTACAAAAAATATCTGGAAAGATAAGTTCAATCATTTTTCATTTCTTGTTCAAAAAAAATATTCAAAAAAAATCTTTTTTTGCGATTATAATATGGACAAGAAACTAAATAATTTTTCTATATTTTACACTTTTTTCAATCATCATTAATTAATGAAATAGTTAAACGTTAATGAGATAGTTAAATACAGAATTACCGCAAATAAGCAAAAATACGTGTCGAAAATTACTTTCATTTTCTTTACCAATTTATAAAGTTTAATCAAAATCGAAAACTGACATTCCCGGATGTTTCTTTTCAGACAGTAAAAAATAAAATGAAAATGAATGAGACAAGTACATACGTTGTTCTGATATATTTACATCGTATACCCAATAAACTTTGATAAATATTACGAACGATCAACGTTGCGCTATTATTTATATTACTTTTATCCAATAAAATACTATAAATCTTTCGTATGAATTCCCACTGGCTTCCATACTTAAAAGATTTCTTCTTTGTTATCTTTAACAACTCTCTCGCTATCTAACGATATTCAAGAGCATCGTGATTAACATTAATACAAAATGCGCGTGAGGGTTCGACCGGTAACAATTATTCTTCGAGTTTAATTGACAGTCATAAATAAGAGCTAGTCGAAAGAATCCATTGATTCGATCGTCGTTCGATCTTTCGACCCACGATCGCAAGATCGTTGGTGAGCGCGCGCGCACCAGTCCACGGCGCTAATGATCGTAGCGCGATAACACGCTACGTAAAGAAAGAGAATGTGTATGTAAGAAAGAAAGGGAAATAAGCACGCACACAGCCATAAATAAATGGCGCATCCTGCCCTTCGACTCTCCTCTCGCCATATATGAAGAGGGGTCTTGTCGACGCTCTCGCCCACGCCACCGTCGTGCATCTTATACTGAATTCTTCACGGTTGATTCTCTTGGCCAGCATTTCTGGCCTTCATACTCGACGATGAATTCTGTGGCTCGAAAAAAAATCGATGTCCATGAAAATCACTCCGAATAGACTCCCACGGTCAAATGATAAAACTATTGTGACGGTATTGATAAAAAAGATTATTTTTGTCCATCGTTTTATTTTTTTTTACAAATAAATACGCTTTTCAAATAATTCTTTTCTATCGTTAACCCTTCAGTATGTAGCTAATTTACAAAATGAAAAACTTTTTATGTAATTAATATAGTTTATATTAAAATATTTTGTGTAGTATTTGTCGATCACGGGACTTCATCGTCGGCGATAATGTTTATATTTTGATTTATGATTGCAGTTTGAAGAAATTTATAATTGAAGAAGGTACTGTTGAATATTTCTGTTTGAAATTTTAACAACGTGTTAAGCTGTGGTTATGTTAATTATTAATATTTTTCTTTTTTGTATATTTTTATCGATAATATTTATTGCAATTTAATATTGAAACAAATTAGTGTTTTAAGAGATTATATTTAATATTTTAATACAACAAATTAAAGATTATTCAGGCCAAAAAATTATAATAGATATGTATACATATACATATTATATTATATTTATTAAAACTAAATTTTGTAAAAGTATCCAATAAAAGTAAAAGAACAAAAAAAAATAAAAATTGATATCAAAAAACTTATTTTTACGTGACCGTCATAAAATGTGTTAATATTAAATTACTTGGAAAGTTTATAACCAATTATCATCTATCTTTAATGAAACACAGGATTGAAATTACTAGATAAAATAAAAAATAAAAAGAAAAATATACGAAGATTTGTTTAAATGCCTTTCAACATATTTAAAGAATTACCATTTTTAGTACCATTATATATGTATTATATTAACACACTTTAATATATATATATATATATATATATATATATATACATATATGTAGAAACTACACAAACTTTTCAAACAATCCAATATTTAATATACCGAATATAACATTTTTGCAACAATTTAGTTTATCATTACATTTCGTAAAAGAAGTTATGATAACTTGTATAATAAAATATATTATTTTCATTTTAATATTTACTTAATGGCTATTGTAATATTTTTATCTTAAAGAAATTTTTAAAAATATACATCATGTATTAAAGGATAAAGTTATGAAATAATACTAAAAATAAGAAAAAATATGATAAATTTACTTTTACGATCTGTAATGTGCTTCGCCATTAGTTTCTTCTCGGAAAATATCATTTTCATATTATTTCAAGCGATCAATTTTCGAGTAAACGAAATTTATGAATTAAAAGATTCCTATGGCGTTTTTATATTGTATATAAAAAATAATTTTTGTTTCATCATACGAGTTTTTTCCAAAAGTTTTTCCACCAAATTAGGCAGTATTTTTTTTTTTTAATATCAGGCATAAACTAATAATTTAATTGAAAAAATCTCAAGTAGGTACGAAAAGAAATTTTGTTTCCAACTATATCCTATAGAAAAATTTTTAATTCATCGGATAAAAATTCAACTGAGATAAGCTATACGTCCAAAAAAAAAAAAAGAAAAAAAAAAGAAAATTGAAGATGTATTCTACAGGTAAACGGTAACTTGTAAGCGATAGCGCACAAAAATTCACAAGTGCTCTAACTTCGTTAATAGTTCGAGTTTCGATATAATAAATTGGGTAGATACTTTTGAATCCCCGGGCATTAAGAAACTGCAATAAAAAGAAATACCTGCCTATCAATTTTTTCTTTTTTAAACCATCACAGTGACTTTCCTCCATAATAATAAACAAGTCCGTGAAAGAGATGCTCGTCAATGCGAGCTACCTTAGGGAGATAAGAAACGACGTTGAAAGTCGTGAACGGAAAGGAACGACATTCCAAACTCAAGATCGCCTCATACACTTCTTCCTTTATTTCTCTCTTCCGAGTTAATGCCATAGGTATAGAAATACCAATGTGGACATATCGACAAGCAACGACGTCATACTTCGCCATGGTATACACACGCAAGCTAGGTGAATTAGCGTGATCGAGAGCGCGAACGCGTTCAAGGCCGCGGATTCCTTAGCACAGTAATTATGGAATACTCCGCTTCGCACCGCCTATCGCAATGATTTCTATTTCCCTTTCTTTCTCTTTTCACTTTTTCTAATTATTTCTTTCTTTCTTTCTTTTCTTTTTTCTATTGAAAATAATTGGGTTTGATATGCGAGATTGTTCGTAAATATTGGTAAAAAATTCTAAAGATTCGATATGCTTCCCGATATTCGCTTTCATATAAGAAGATATAATATTTGATATGATAATTCAAAGTAAAAGAAAAGAAAGTTATGCGTATATGAAAGCCTTTCCTAAGTCTTACGAAAGGATTGGTGGAAAGGAATGTCGTCAAGGTTCACGGATGTACGATCGAGTTTCGCATGTGCTCACCGGACGATGCAGGAAAGGGGACGTTACGAACGTCCAAAGGAAAGACCGACCCTTTTAACGCGTTATTTCCTCTGAGAACTTCCTCTCTTTCTTCCAGTGATTTCGAGACATTCTTTTTCGTTCTAAGATCGATTTCCTTCGTCCATTAGTCTCTTTAATCTCTTACTTACTACTAAAGAGAGCTATAGTTTTATGTAATACTGACAGATACGGTATATTTTCTTTTCTTTTTGTAATATTGTAAGACAAGATAATTAAGAAAATGTGTTGAATGTATATATGTACGTTTGTATGTATGTTGTATGTTTATATGTATATATGTACGTATGTCTGTATATATGTGTATGTATATTTGTATGTATATGTATGAGCGTGTTTATAGACGTCTTAATATATCCGGTTGAAGCGGAAATACATGCCTCTTCTTTACATTATATGTATTGAAATATGTACTTATAACGCACATGTTGATGATGCTAAAAACGTATTCATTTCGTACTTATTAATTATCCAAATACCTACAAATATATGACCAAATATTTATAAATGTATTTCCTCTTCTGTTTTTTTTTTTTTTTTAATTCAGTGATTCATATCAATCTCGTGTTCCGTTGAAGATGAAATGTATTTAGTACGTAATACAGTGCATTTCCAATTTTTTATGATCTTTTATTAAAAGTGCAATATGAACAGATTTAACAAAACAGTTTTATGATGTTAATAAAGATGATGATTCAGCTAAAAAAAAAAAAAGAAAAAACTGGATAAGAAATGATTCACAAAGTTTATTAAAACTGGTCTTGAAGACCAAGTCTTGAAGTCCAAGAATACTCGAAAGGATTAACATTCATGATAATCAAATCAAAAAACTGACCGAGGATAATCACCAACACTTTACACATATACATTCGCGAAATAGCAGAGGTATTAAATTTATCAAAAACGATCATTTAATAAAGCTTGATTACTAATCGGCACGAACTTTCCAGGCAATTCACTTTAATTTTTGCTTTTGAACGATCGAATTGCCTTTAACGTCGTAGGCTCGTAAAAAAAAATACGACATATTTTTACGACGAGACACCTTCGCCAAAGAAGAATTCTTTCACGACTGTCCTTCGACTGCGTTACGAGATTCATGAGGGAGAGATGGTAGAAGGGGTTAAGTGAAACACGAAAGAGGAAGCCGGGAATCTCTATAAAAGTGGCGATCCAGATGACCAAAAGCACCGCGTCGCTGTTGTAGTCGCCGGTGAAGCCGATGAGATAACCGTCGGCCAGATTAGAGGACCTGTTTTCATGGTGAATTTATCGCTAGGACGTACGTGCAAAAATGCACTTTGTCGGCGGCACAGCATCCACCATAACAAATCGGCAATACGCAGGTGTCGTTCGGTCCGATGAAATTAACAAAAAAAAAAAGTAAGTTTATCGCAGTTTTAGTCGGCAAATAATCGAAGTCTCATGGTGGTCATGTCCATAAAAGAAAAGAAATTCGAATGGCTTCTAAGATTCATGGGAATTAGCAGAAGTGACAAATTCTTAAGTAGAGAATTAAATTCATTTGTAAATTAAACACGAAGTATAATCATTCGAAAAAAATGAACACGGTAGAGTAAAGTTTCCAATATATAAAGTAATAAGAACAGATAAATGTTCGGACGATAAGACAAGCTATTTATTATTAAACTTGAAATATTTTAGGAAATATCTCTCTCTTTCTCTCTCTCTCTCTCTCAATCTAAAACAAAATACATCTAAATAATTTATATTTTAAATTTTCAAATTACTTTTATTGCGTTTTGTGATCGTAAAATTATTTATTTACTTACATTTTTTATTACATCTAATTCTATAAATTTCCATTTATTTTTCTATAAATCTGAAAACATTTGTATTAAAACTTATCTAGAATCATAATTAGTACATAACGAAGTTATTTTAATTTGATTAATTTCCTCCTTGAATATTATTTATCAATTTATAAAGAAATTTATCAATCATTCTATGAAGATAGAAGAAACACTGTGTGAAACACATCGATAGAAAAGAAAATGTTACCTTCCGTAAGCAAAATACGTTGTTTGGATAATAAAACGTTCGTATAACGAGGGCTCTACTTTATAAGAATCAAAGACGTTTGAACACATACTAGAGATCAACCAACTTTCACAAGAGATCGAATTGACGGGAGATCGTACGAAAAATTCCAACTCGGAAGATTTAACGATCAGGTTTCTCGGCCTTGAAAGTCGTTCCGCTCATATTCGCAAATCTTACGCAATTCCATCGAACAACGATCGGCTGAGAACTCATCAGATGCTTGATGCCAGTCATTGTCGTTGCCTGGGGCACGTATAAAATTCTACGTTACCAAAGCGTCACTAACCTAAGAGCAATGCAAAAAAAAAGACACAAAAAAAAAGAACAACAAACATCGAATCTGATAGAAAATTTTGTCGAAGAAAGATCAGAGAGAAACAATAGACGATAAGTTACTATATTTATCTATATGATAAGCAAGAGAAAATCTCATTTCGACCATGAACATAGTTCGTGTCGATACCACCTGGGTCTTTGGCTTGTCTCGATAATTTCTTATCTCGCGTCAAGAAAAAAAAGAAAAAGAAGAAGAAGAAGGAGATAGACAGAATGAGAGAAAAAGAAAGAGATATAGAAAGATTAAGAAAAAAAAAGAGAGAGAAAAAAGAGAAGGAGCAAGAGAAGAAGACGAGCCAAGGAGGTGGTCTTCCTCTCGACGGGAGTCAATATTTGTACGACGGAGTCTGTCACAATGGTGGTCATACGTTTATCTCCGGTACATTCCAAGGAGCTTTGGAGCCCCAGCATCGTCTTCTCCTCTCCACGAGTCAATGAGTTGGAATGTTCGCCGACTAGTTATCCGGTCGTCGAAGCCATGGCATTGAATGTCAGGGACCACGTCGTGCCGGCTCCTGGTTGCGTCGCTTCAACTATCGAATATCGTTTTTGTCAGATCGGCATCGCTCGGCCGCCAGGTCGATTTCGAAAGCGAGTAATGCATACACGAATAAGATTTTTTGTTTTGCGTTCGTTGACCGCGTGCGCGCGCGCTAGATCCTAAGTAATAAAAAAGAAGAAAGAAAAGAAAGAAGAGAGAAAAAGAACTTTTTCAAGATCCGTAGAAGAGACAATACTCGTAAATCAATCGAATCGATCTAGAAATCCTTTAATCTCATCCTGACGGTGTTACCTTCGAAAGGTTATCTTACGAAATAATCCTTAGTGACGAAGAGAAATAGAGAAAGAGAGAGAACAAGCGATATCGATGAGTTCCTCTGAAGGAATCGTGCACGATAGTCAGGGTCACGTTCTCAAGCGGAGTCGTATTTGTATCACCTAAACAATCGCACACACAAATACAGGAAGAGGCACGAGGAGAGTCAATCGTTAAGTTCTTGCGGCAGGCGAACTCGTGAAGCACGGCGGAGACTGCTGGCACATTGAGAGATCTCCACCTCGTGACCTACGCCACGAGGAACTATTCGTGCGATGCGAGGAGCCACGGCTTAGTTGAGTCGAACCGAGCGTATCGGCCCTCGTCACGGCGCGGATGTTAGGAGGGCAAAATGGAGCAAGGATCGACACGACAGGGCCGTGTCTTACACGAAAGATGAATACGCTCGATATAAACTCCCACCCTTCCTGTCACCCTGTCTCGCTTGCCTGTTCGCTTACTTGCTTGGTTGATTAGCTAGCTGGCTGGTTAGCTGGTTGGCTGGTTGGCTGGTTGGCTTGTTGGCTGGCTCGTTGCTTTCCTTGTTGGTTGCCTACCTTGGCACATGTCGTGCATTCGGGTGTTACTTTCCACTCAAATTCATCGATCGTACACTACCGATCGTCCGGTTACCTTCCTCCAACGAAGCGGTTATTATTTCGAACGAAGAACCATCCCGGATTTGAGAGTGTCGCCTTTTATGTCGTGTTCTCCTTGCGTCGATGCAAATCGAATCGTCATCTTGAATCCTCATACGATGATACTTTGCATCTTATTGCTCTATATAAAATTTACCGACACAGAAATAGGTATATTCCGAAAGGGGAGAGAAATAAAATCACGATTTCACGAAGTTCACATTCGAAATTTTTTCCTTCAATATCCCCCTTCGAGATTTGAGGACGATTAAAATCCAAAGAATATGGAATCGTCAAGTCGACGACATGATCGGAATTTCACGCTCACGAAGTTGCGAACACGTCGGACGTTGACTTTCTCGGTTGGGTCCAAGACCGAAGAAAGAGAGAGAGAGAGAGAGAGAAATCTTTCCTCGACGTTCGCGGCTTCGTGAGAATTCGCATAATCGTTGACGAATGCTAATGCGCCGTGCTGGACGAAGGAAGAAAAACCAGATTCGCAAGTTTCGAAATTCTTATGCATCAAGAAGCCTACCAAGCTCAAGGAATGTTCTTTCAATGTATCGAAATTGAGATCGAACTTCGAAATACGTTGCCATCTTTCTATTGTTAAGTACACACGCAACCTTACACCACGCATACACAAAGTAATTACTATCGCATTAATCATAATAATTTTATTATCTCATTTTGTTTTATTATATTATTATTATATATTATATATATTATATATTATTATTATTTTTATTATTGTTATTTTATTATTTTATTATTATAATTTTTAAATATTATTGGATAACTCTATTGGATAAAGATCTAAAAATCTATCCCCGCTTTTCAGAATGTTTTTAGAAAAAGTTAGAAGAAAAGTATAAGAAAAAACGGAGATTTTTCTTATATCTTTCTTCTAGAAAACTTTAGATAGATGCATTTTAATTACTGAGATTACAATATCATTATTAATTAATATATATAATAAACACAATTAATCACATTTAATTTTACAAGAATTTTCAAAAAAAAACATTACTTTTACGAATCGACCTGCCTTTCATAAAAATACCTTTTCTCTATTATGAACGTTCGGTTTTGTTATTTATTCAATTTACACATACATATATACTCTCATTATTTTTCTTTTTCTTCATCTATACAAATCCTTTTTATGCATGATTCACGTATGCATTGGCAAACGATTTCCTCGACTTTTATAGTAGATCTAACTCTCTCTCTCTCTCTCTCTCTCTCTCTCTCTCTCTCTCTCTCTCTCTCTCTCTCTCTATCTCTCTCTTTTGTCGTCAGGTGCAAGCATATATAGCACAACGAGCGATTATTCTCGGTTCGCGCCTTAACACCTCTTCCACGTACGAAGGAATTCGCAGCGGGCGGCCACGATTATCGATCGGTCGCCGATCGTAAAGTTCATTCGATCGAGATGACGTCAGTGCCAAAGTATACGCAGTTCTTACTCGATGCACGATTTATAACTTATGGAAGTATAACTATTGCCGTCTACGACACAAACGCGTATGCGTGTACTGCCAACAATTGTTTCTCGATATTTTTCTCCTATCGTTTTTTTTCTCCTGTTCCAAAGTAACTTTATCTCCTTGATTATACCTTAGTAAGTAGGCTAAGGAGATTGAGTCGTTGCGTTACGATTACGGGACCGTAACGATTCATGATTTATAGCATATAACTTGAATTTTCATTATTGGATTTTCACGATTGAAAAAAATTGATTGTATTGAACGTTACTGATTTTTATAATTTTCTTTCAAAATGCAACTACTTTCATAGAATCTACTTTATCTTTCAAATATTTTATACTTATTATCTCATTATATTATCAGAAATATTATTTACAACTATTATACACTAAAGCAATAAATTTGATTATTGCGTTGTCCTTTCGTTCAAAAAATTCGTATATTTAAGAAGAATACATAGAGATGAGGTAAAAGATCGTATAGATATTCGAGTGAAGATTTTCGAGTAGTCTCTCATCGGTAACAGTTATTGCGCGAGTACTTATCATACATATAATCATATTTATTATAAATTAAAAAATTAACTACTGCAATTAAATCGAACCTCAGATCTCCGTATAAAGTTTTCAACGATTTAATGAACAGAGTAGAAAAGTTTCTCTCAGGTCTAATTTCGAGAATGAAGAAATAAACTATTTATTAATAAAAGAAAGTAGGATTCAAAACCGAACAATAGACTTTTCGAAGTAACGCGAACATTCCTATAATGAATTTGAGATGATGAGAAAATAAATATAATATAAATCGTTTTACATTAGAAAACTCTAATGGCAAGAGTGACACGAATTAGCGAAGATTCTAGTAACATCGAATGAAATCTCTTTTTCCTAGGCCACATATTCGTCATAATCCATCGATGTTCTCCTTTTTTTTTTCTTCCATGGCCGTCATCGATAAGACGACACGACGATGGACTCGCACGTTTTGTCGTACAACTCGTTCCAGAATCGGTTAAGACTTTAAGAACCCGCTGCAAACTAGATTCACTGCTCGTCGCCGTGAGCGTTAACATGGCTTCCGCGCTGTTAGCTACTTCATCTGCTGCTTGTGTGTGCGTAGTGTGCGCAAAAAAGGCTTGCGAGAGGCGTGCGGATGCCGTATTAGTGGCACGAATGCGGTGTACCACGTGTTTTATTTACATCCAGTGGTAGCAGTAGTCGATACCTTGGACACCCGATATCCTATTGGACAAATGAGACAACGAGGTCACTGCCAGTCCGCGATCGACCGGAAGGAAGAGGCTTGTATATCAACGTGATCGTACTTCCTTTCCTTCGAGAAATTTTCTATCTTCCGGTAACCTTCCACGTGTCACATTAATTTTATTCATCTTTTATATTGGCTTACGAACCTTGTCCTTTTTATTTCAATGTAATAAATATTTTTCTCGATTTGGTATTTTATGAATAAAATATTACGAAAAATTTATCAGTTTTTGTCGTAAAACATTTATAGATTATCGGTCGGGCGTTTGTATTAAAATAATATATATATATATATATATATATATATATATATATATATATAAAGTACAATAACACACACACACACACACACACACAAAATACAGTACATAAAAGTACTATATATATTGTACTTTTTAATATATCAAATTTAATCCAATATATGTGTCAAAAGACTGAAACCATATGATTTACATTGACTTATATTTTATTGATATTTTGTATGGATTTTCTATTTCTAAGAATCCACTCTTCAACTCAAACTTTATATTCATCTCAAATAATATTTCGTAAAGGAGTGTCAACGAATTCCGTTTAACACGATTCGAAGGAATTTTGACTGAATAGAGGTGTTATCTCCGTGTATCTATGAAACATAACGGTTTCAATGGATTTTATAGTCCAACCTTTCTTTGCTCCTATGATTCTAGATTTACATACTGTATATAGAAAATGTTTATCTAAAATTCGTAGAAATTTTATGAACGAAAAATTTATGAAACGATTCGGATATTTTGAATATACACATTAAGCACTTATGTATCTGCTCAGAAAAGACATTAGACGTAGATCGTGAAATAGCGTCGTTAATCGAACGAATCTGTTAAAGTTGTCTAACATCGATTCCTCTCTCTTTTTCTTACCCTCTCTCTCTGTCTCTCTCTCTCTCTCTCTCTCTCTCTCTCTCTCTCTTTGTTCATTTTATGAGACGTTAAGTCGAAGTCGCATCGTAGGCGCACGCACAAAAGAATATTCCCACTCTAAGACAGCGGCAACGCTTTTATCCTCGTGACCATGACCGGCAGATAACACCACGTTGATGTCATTTTCGATTCTGTCCAGATACATACATTTCCGACGAACGGACAAGCATCCGTTCTAACACTGAAAAAAATTCGACGGACAGTCATCACGTAACGCTTAAAAAATGATCATTAAAAATTATATTAATTTTGTCACGAGTAAAGATCAACCGAATATATTATTTTTTATTTAAAAAATCACTGAAATAAACAAATGTAATAATTAAAAATTTGTATTATTACTCAATATTAAAAAACGATCGTAGATATATTTCTTATCTTCATAAAGTGAAATTTCATTGATGATAAGTATTGAGGGTTACGCATAAAAGAAAAAGAATTCTCTTTGAAATTTTGAAATCAAAGAAAATTAAAAAAAAAAAAGATAAAAGAAAGAGAAATAAAGAATGAATATCGCACTTGAATGGATCTCGTTTAATGTCGGATTAGCTTAACGATCGTTCCTTTTGTTAAATCATATTAAAACAGAAAGATCGTTTAAAAGCGTTTGTGTATATGTGTGTATGTGTATTATAACGTTGGCCGTAATCTTTGTGATGTAAGCCATAAAAATCAGGCGTGTGCCCGGTACATATACGCGTATAAACATATACCTACTAAAAACGAATGGGTTACCCGGTTATGTAGATGATTGCGTAGAAGAGCACGAATTATTATAGTTGAAGCTACTGTTCGTCGTAAAGACTCCTAACTCTCTTTCCGCGATGCATCAAGATAAATTACAAGCGGGATGGGGCCTTTCATTGAACTACCACAAACGGAAACGAGAGCATCATGCTTGCTCGATGGAAAATACAATCTCGTAAGAGACTTAACCGTGAGAAATTCTGTCCGACCTCCATTTCGTTGCTCGAACGTCGAACATTCGACGATTATTCCTATAAGAATGGCCTCTCTTTTCCGTAGCCGACAACAACGCAACGATGAAAGACGCTTAACGGTACATCACAATAGCAGCTACTCGAAATGGGAAATTCGAAAAGTTCTCCTAGCGGAATTTTCTGGTTTAATATAAAATATGTTGACAGTTCCTCTGTAAAACAACAATGGCGAACAAAACGCCGAGCTTTCGAGATTGTTACGAAGTTAGTGACTTGTATTAGTAAAAGTGAGTACGCGAGCCATCGTTGAATTCTTCGGAAGGTTCGCTTTGTAATACAGCTCGATTTGAAGCGAGAAAATCGAGAGACGATGCTCGATGCCATGTTATTATAGCGTTTTCTCAGATCGTCATGGTCACCGGGGTTGCGTTTGTTATTGTTGCTTGCCCAATCGATTCTTTTTAAGTACAAAAAGTATTTTCCCGCCCTTTCTCTGTCTTTGTCTCTCTCTCTCTCATCTTTTTTCCCTTTCTGCACTCTTCGCTCAAGGCTACGTACCCGTTCGATCTTTGCGTGGCTTAAAAGAAACAAAATGAATAAACTCTGAAAAAAAACAACGAGAGATGGTAAATACGCCTTTGTGCCCAAGAAAGAACACCCGGAGGATTCGAACGATCCGTAATAACTGTCTACCGCGTTTCTTAGCCGTAATGATATGGACTTGTATTATGCTTTCCTTTTCTATACGCTACGACGTTTTATTGTAATGTATATACGCGTTCACTATCTTCCGATATGATATTTATACTGTGAAATTTACGTGACTGGAGAGTCGGCAAAAGTGAAAAAAAAAGAAACAGCTAATCAAAAGAAAATTTGTTTAATATTTAATTTGATTTTCATTCGATCAATTTCTCGCTGAAGTACTGCAAAAAAAAAAATAAAAAACAAAGAAAAAAGAAAAGGAAAAGAAATCATTTCGTTCAAAAGGATGTATGATCGTACGTGTAGGACCTCTTTTGTGTGCTATAAATACACTTGGCAACAAAACTTATCGATCGTCAGCATATTCTATCAGGATGTTAGCGGGCTACGTATTAAGCCCTCTCTACCCCTTTACCCCGGGGGCAGGTACGAACGTGCCTACGTCTTCCGGTAACAAATTAATTTCATGTCTTGCCCGACGTCAAGGCCCTCGCGACTGTTATGACACCAAAGGCGGTAAACGCAAATCCTATTAGGACACGTGGCATGTAGGTGTTATACAATATATCGAGAGGCACGTTCACGAGATCATTTCGTGCGCACGTGTATCTGCAAATCTCGAAATCTCGATTCGCTCTAATTATCGACTATTTCGATTCGATATAATACGTGGCTCTTTCTCATTCGGCTTTTATACGTAGATACAGACGTGACTTTGCTCCACAGCGAGTCGGGTTTTAAAAGAAAAGAAATAAAAATAAAAAAGAAAAGAAAAGAAAAGAAATTGGCAAGAGGAAGCGTTATTTTCCATCGTGACGTTGTTTCGAGATTCGATACGATAATATCGTATTGCGGAAGAATCCTAATAGAAAAAATACATCTAATCCGAGACTGCACTTAGACGGTGATATTAAGAGTTCTAATCTTGATTCTTTAATCGTAATAACCCGCAGGAATGGTGTCACGAACACCGAGTACAACGAAGAACGTGACGCAACATCCAACAGTCATCTGTCGTATTATTTTATGACTCTATTCGCATTCACGAGCGATAAGCCTTTTCCCTTCTCTCTTCGTTTCCCACTTATACATCGTTCGTGGACAACGTACGTAAACGTACATATGTATGTATACTGTATGATACCTCGTGGAAGACACACGTCCAAATCGATTTTCAAATTCTATAAGAGATCTCAGATAATCTAACGAATGTCGACTATTATTAGTACGATGTTATTGAAAAGGAACGATCGTTTATCTAATTAGATATGCAAAATTAATAACCACGTTAAAGGGATCGTGAGAATATAGGTAACTATATACTTTATAAAAGAATATACATATATATTTCTTTGCTTCATTAACCAGTATTTCTGTGTGATTAGGAGACTGGGTCTCTGAAACTAAAAAGGTTCGCTTTTTCGCAACGACCGATGTAGTTTGTGTTAACATATTTTATATATATATATATATATATATATATATATAATGTATATATATAATATATATACATATATAGTGCTGCATTCTTTTAAGAAAATACCTCGTGTTAGGCTTGATGCAATTGGCGGCTTAAAACCTATCAAAGGATACGATATCACCGATAGCCGGCAACTTGATTCTGTTACCGGATATTAGATCCGGCGGCAATCTGACCGAGTGACGATATTTAAAAGGTTCCCCACGAATCGTAAGGTGTTTTCACACTGTCGACCAAGTCGCCAACGATTAGTAAATTTAAGGGATATATAATATATACTGGTAATTATGATAAATTAAGTTAAAACATTGAAAAAAGAAATTGAAGAAATTTATTTTATATTAAAATTATTTATATTTTAATAATTTAGAAGAACTTCGAAAAAAAATTAAAAAGTATATTGTTTGATGATTTTGCAAAATTAATCGGTAAATACAATATAATTTTCTCGAACGAAATATTATATTGTAACAGTCTCAAAAGAAATCAATTACTAAAAAAAAGACAAATATTAAAAGAGAATCTGTTTATTAGATGAAAACATAGTGGATTTTTAAGATGTATAAATAATTTTGAAAACAGTCGTATAATATATCAAAAGAATACATATTTTTACATGATACTCGTAAAAATTCAAAATTTCATAAAAGATTTACATTATAACAAGTTTAATACTTTGAAAAATATTTTATTAAATAATGGAAAAATAATTCTTATTTTTCTATTACAATAACAAGATTTAAATTTCTCGATATAAAAAATATGTAATTCGATCCATTGTCATAATTATCAAGACGTATGAACGCGTATGCACTTGGTTCCGGCGATCAAGAAAAAATAAGCAAATCGTTGTTCATTGCGATTAATTAAATACGTTTTAATTAAATGCAAGTGTCGCAGTACAAACAACTGTCTTGGAAATCAGACACTATCGAATGTAGCTTTCAAGAAACACGAAGCAATAGTTTTTATTGCTTGTGCGTAAACTCGTCACTGAGATCAGATATTATGATACTAACAAATTTGGGTCGCCGAGTTTAGTCACCTGATTTGTTGTTCTTTTATCGACGACTGGTCGATAATGCGAACGCAGCTTAAGTATCGTAGATGTTACGATTTCTAAGTGATGACAAAGAAAAACGTTTTCTCGCCTAGAGACGTACGCACGTGGCAGATAACCAGACGTTATCGATGCTTTGTGAAACGTCCGGAAAGATAATGACAAGGAATTTAGTCACTAAGTGAGAAGAGTTTCGAACTCTCTAGAAAGAAGAATGTATCAAGACACATGACATTTGCCCCAGTAGCGGATATCCAATCGGTCGTTTTCTTCAAATAAAAAAATTTTTCTAACATCAAAAGTAGAATACGCAAATCTAATTTCACATCTGAAATCGGTCTGCTTTCTATCGTGAGTCGCTCGTACGATGCTTGAGAATATTGTGCAATAACGTTATTAGAAAAGATAGAAAAAGCGACTGTTGTAAATCTAGAAGACATTCCTGTACCAATGGCGATTAATGTTCCGCCTATTTCTCATCTTTTGATAGATGCAATGGATGATTTTAGTGACAATGATTTGGGTGATGATCCAGTAATATAGTGTGACCTATTTGAGAAAATGGCACCTCCATAAAGACTTTGTCTCATCATTCATGCTTTGATGGTTGCCAAAAAATAGTATCATGGATAAAGAGAGATCATATTTGGAAAAATTTCGTACAAATCTGTACATTATTCTTGTATTTGATTGTAAGAAAAAATTACATGGATGTTTATAAGTTACGTTGTTATATGCAATCGTACGTTCAATATATCAGAATAAAATTGACGTTTATTTGGAACAAACCCGAGTAGTATTCAAAACAGAAGAATTTATGGAATGTATTATCAGTGATATAACTGATTAGGGTATCATAGCGACAGATTAATGGACAATATCATACGATATCGTTGTTAATCGTAGGCATATTTATGCAGCAACTAAAAAATGAAACTAACAAAGACGAAAATATAAATAAGAAAACGCTATTCCACCTGCGGCAAAATTGGCCATTTTAAGCATGAATATCACGAAGGTGAAATTGACCTGTAAAGACCCCCATACACGTATTGACGTAAGACGTACTACGTAAATCGTAAATCGTAATATGTAAGCGCTATCAATCACAGTCATCGTTGGAAAAATTACATGAAAATATAATTTTTAAGTGTCAAGTGCTGCTTACTACATTTTCGTTTTTATATTGTATTTGTTTTTTATGTTTTATTAAACACAATTTTTATGTTTTATTAAAACACGAAACGCTATACTCCTGATAATTTCGATTTCGATGTATGGATACATAATTTTAAAATCTATATACTGTTGTATGTTGTATATCGCGTAACATTCATAAAGTTTCATATGATTAATTGAACGTAAGAAGTAAACCTTATGGATTTCATTCTTATGAAATTTTTTACCGTTATTACTTACATCTTATGTCAGAAAATATATAAAATATTCAACCCTGATTGATGGATTTCTTTAGTTTCCGTATTACGTCTTACATCCATGTTTGTGCGAGAATCTTAATACTGCAACTGCTTGTGATTATTATGCAAAACAAGCACAAGAAAAGTCACAGTGTTGGAAGAAAGAAAGAATTAAGTCATAAGGCTAAAGGAAAAATGTTATAAAAATATAAATGTGTATGTATAAAAGGAAAACGACGGCTCATACCAATACTACTTCAAAAATACACTCTTACTTTATATGCTAGAAAATGGAGTAAACTGTTCATCAATCAAAGAATGGATTGCGAAACGGGTTAATTGTAAAGTTACGTCTAAGATGACCCTGATTCTTAGAATTGTAAATATTCCAATAACGAAAATTGTTCATTTAACTGAAATGATCTTGTTGAAAGATGTCACAACTAAATATTATTGAAACTGCGTATTTTTAGAAAATGTAAGAAAAAGAATTGATTTTTTTTAACCAAAAGAATTCACGTATGCCATTAAGTTCACAAATTACAAATTTTCTTCCATCCATTATCTTTGATTACTTTTATGAAAAGTATTGGAAAAGAAGTTGTTAATATTATTTCAAATATTTCAGCATAGTTCGAATTGTTTTCGTCATATGTGCAATTTTTTTTTATGAAATTGTTAAATATTGACCATTTTAAAACTGATTTTTGGTATAAATTTCAAATCAATTTATTCAGTTGTTTGGACGTTTCAACAAATAACGCACTTACGAATATATTTAAATTTTGGTACAAAACAAAGATTTCAAAGGGTTTGTCGATATATTAAATAGTTTTACAATTAATTTATTACAACATTTACTATGATAAGATCGTACAAAGTTACATATATGAAATATTCGCGCCGTTTAAATCATTTCCGTAGCACATGTACGATTTTCTTAGGAATTTTTGAATTTATTAAAATACTCGCCATTTTAATAGCGGAAACGAAATTGAACTGAAATTCCTGTTAGATTAGCGTTGCAAATAATTTTACTTCTTATATAAACTTCACTATCCAGCTACTTAGAATAGACACGCACGTATAGATTAGATATTGATATAAAGCGTAACAATTCAAAAGGATATTTAAATATCTCTAATAGTTTGCAAATAATCGTCCATTATACTTTTCGCTACGTCGAAAGCGTAAAAAAATCTTTTATTAAAACTATTTCTACAAATTTTAAATCATTTCTGCTTCGTGTACGATTCAAAAAAAAAAAAAGATTATTTAAATCTTGAAATACTCGTTATTTTGAAGTTGGAAACGGGAACGAACTGCAACTCCTTGTTAAGATCGTTGTTGCGCGTAATTTCATTTTTTATATAAATTTCAAATCAATCAATCCAGCAATTTAAACGGTAGAGTAGACAGACGTAACGCACGCACGCGCGCGCGCGTTTTTACATTTTGATAGGATATTTGGATATTCTATATCAAGTAGTTTCGCAATATAATCGTCTATTACACTTGTCGTTGTAACAAGAGCACAAAAAAGTAGCCTGCGGTTACGCTTAAAAAATGTCTAAAGTAGGAGAAGAAAGAAACGAAAAGAAACGAAAAGAAAAGAAAACATAGGTCTAGCGATCATTTTCCTTTCTCTCTTCCGTAAGAGGAGACAGACAGAGGGACGGACGTATTACGTAGATAAATACGTATTTCGAGGCTCGTAATCGAAGGAACATACGTAAGTACTCGTGAGCGATAGTATCGATTCCGCTAATCGACATTAGCATTCCAAATGTCAATTCCGATACATTGTGTGTGCGTGTGCGTCTGCGTGTAGAATTGCTGTACCAAGAGGTCGATCTGTGTCTGGTGTTGGAGGAGGGTCGGAGAGACGGAGGGTTGGATAAGTCGTATCGGGAGAAAGTTACGAGTGTCGTGCAGGCGTACAGCGAAATAAGCGCTAGCTCGCAAAGTATGACAGTGCTAAATGGTCTCGAACGTGTTCGCGCTATCGACACACCAACTCGATTTTAGCACTCGGTACTCTCGAACCACCCGGCTCGAGAGCAGTTTGAAACGACTCGAGATGCCTATTTACGATCGCATTAAAGCGAATACATTGTATTTAAATATCAAAATGTTCTGTGAAACTTCTTATTACCCTTTCGGTGTGGCAAGTTTTGCCAATACGCAAATGAATAATCAATGGATCGTTCTAACGTCGATAGTTTGCTTCCTCTATTGGACCGTTTCTCTTTCTTTGTTCTAAGGTATATTGTGGGAATAAAATTTCACTCTGAAGTAGGTTAAATTGTAACAATATATTTTGCGCTTTATTTTAGACTTTGACTGACGAGTGTCATAAATAATGAAAATCTTTATTGACAATGCATTAAAATGTCACCTGGCTCTTTCATTGTTTATAAATTTGTAATTGTTGTCCATTTCAAAATCGTTGGGAATAACTAGATTGTCAAGTTTACATATTTATGGAGAAAACGTTACAGTAAGCTCGATAAATCGTCCTTAAATTACACGTATGATATAAACGATTCTGTTTATATAGAAAAGAGCATAGAATTTATCTTCAATGACTTTCATCTATTCGAATAAATAGATGACATATAAAATATCGACTACTTACTGAAATTTGTGCTATTCTACTTTTATAATGTTATAAAATCAAAAAGATAATTTGTTAGTCAAACCATACTGCTTTATTACATTCCTCTAGACTTCCTTAATAATAATACGTTTACGCAAAATGGAGAACATTTGTCATATGACATATTTTAACTTCTTAAGTATTCAATGCTAAATCGTTCATTTTATTCAAAAAAAAAAAAAAGAAAATAAAAAAACAGAAGGGAAAGAAGAGATATGAAATTCCTTTATTATTAATTCCAAGTTGGTTGGAGTAAATACGTAAAATGCAAAATGTCGGAGACGCCCACCTTCCTTTGGTGACATTGGCAAGAATGTTTTCAAGAGCGATAAAAGCTCCAAGAATATCGTAAATCTTTAAAGAATGAGCCATTGAGAAAACAACGCTGCACTCGAGAAAACGCGATAAGATTGTGCCTTATGTTCGCGAGATACGGAACTCCGTTTAAACTTCAATAAAATTCCTTCATACCCGATGCTATATGCGATTTCAAAATGAAGAGAAGAAAATAATTTTGTGGCATGGTTCTACGCAAGGATGCATCCTCGGAAGTTAACTCGGTAGTAATCTCGGAGTTGATTATTCCGTGCTCCATTAAGATTTTATTTTATTTTGATTTTTTTTTTATTTCTTTATTTCCTTTTCTTTTCTGTTCCTTTATTCTTTTTATTTTTAACATCGACCCAATTCAATCGCTTTGAGAAACATACCTAGGCTTTCTTAACGCATCGTTAATTTCTAAGCGCGTACTCCGTTATCGCGCGTGGCTAATAAAATTACAGCCTCGACGTAGAGCTCCGATTTTACCAGGAAATTGACGATAAGCGGTCAAGCAAACGCTACGCTCTAAAACAATTCCAAAATCAAACACGATCGCGAAATCTCTCGCACGCTAACTCGATCTTTCTGTTTTATATTTTTGAACAAGCGCCTGGATTTATATCTTATAATTATAGTTGCAAGATCTTCTTTTATGATAAATGATTTGTAATTTCATAGATAGCTTTCTGCTCTCTCTCTTTATTTTTCGAAGATAATTTCATAATACGATACTACTCGTTTCTGTTCGCTTTAATTGATAATGATTAATTACATATTTACATTATAACAAGATAAATATAATAATTTGCAAATTATTTTGAAAATTGATGGAGCTCTTATTTGTCATATAATAATAAATTATCCCGTGACTTTTATAAATTATTTCGTATTTTTTTTAACATTAAAATGTATTTCACTTTAAAAGAATGAAATTTATACATTTAAAAAATACGTGTAGGGTTATAAAGCTATAGTATAGTTATTCACGAACTTAACTGCAATCGCAAAACAATAGGCTCCAGTAAATAAACAAAAACATAAGGTTATCAGTACTTTGTTCTGTTAAGCGTGTAGAATAGAAAGAGAAGTAATACAATACGTGGCAATAAACAGAGAAGGTAAAATAATTTCAAGACTGTTTATATTTTTACAAGGATAGTTTGAAAACAGTTGATGAATGTCAGATATCGAAAATAGTGCGAGTTAAATTTAATTATTTTTGAGAGATTCAAATGATATTATATAATATATGTACAAAAGTAACATTATTTTTGAGAAATTTAAATTATATTATATACATATATAAAAATTATGTTACTTTTGAGAGATTCAAATTATATTATATGCGTGTGTGCCTTTTTTAAAATTATTATTATACTTATAAGTTTCTATTTTAAGCATTTAAATATAATCTTAGAAAAACAAACTTTCTCTCTCTTTTTCCGCGTCTTTAATAATTGTTATACTGAATTACGTATCTCGAACATGTAATTTTGAATTTCTCGTTTCTTCTAATCGTTCAATTCGGATTGTAAGTATCAATAAAATAAGCACTTCGAAAAAGTTAAGAAAAGAATTTTGGTAAGAATCAGTTGCTTTCGATCGATGATTCCAAAAATAAATTACTTACGAATTCAAGAGTCGACGTAGGAACAACGTCTTCGATAGTATCTTTCAAGATGCACGTCGGAAGCAAAGCGCAAAAAGGTTGAAAGGCGTAAACGAAACAACGATCCAATCGCCATAAACGTCGCGCATTATCGTAATCGTAAATCGCGTAGCACGGTCGTAGGATAAAGAAGAAAGAAGGAGGAGAGATCGTATTACCACAGCGATAATCAACGTAGATGTTTGACATGGTGGAGCAAGATCACTCGAGTAAACTGTTCCTCATGAGTCACCATGAAAATAGAAGAGAGAATAACCAGCTTTTATTTGTATTACTCTCGAACCTAAGTCAACGAAACCTCGAGTACCTGCACCAGGTAACAATACTTGTAACAGCGGGTTGAGTACTAAAGATATTGGGTTACCCATAGATCATGGAAAATTTTCTCATGGTCAGTCAATTTTATGTGTCTTTCTATTCCTTTTCTTTAAAGAGGAGAGCAATTGTGATAGTTTAAAAAGTTTTTAAATGTTTCTTTTTCTTTTATTCCTTTTTTTTTCTTTTCTTCTTTGCATTTTCTTAATACTCTAAAAGATACAGATATTCTTAAATTATTACATGAAAATTCGAGCTATTAACGAAGTTGTAGCAGTTGTCGTGAAGTTATGTGCGATAGCTTGCATGGGATTATTAAATTTTAACCATCTATTACGCCATGTAACTGAAATTACACGGTGATGTATAAGTATGTATTTTTAGTTCATATCGTATGATTTGCATAAGGTTAATGTTTGCTAAGTATAAGTTATACTTACGCAGAATTATACTAGTGTAAATTATACTATAAGTTTATATATTGTATCATTTTTCCTGTAAATGAGAAAGAAAAAAATCGGCTTATCGAGAGTTAAACATGTTTTTCTATCTGATTTACTCGACGTTCGCACGGAATGCTTAAAGAAAGATTATTTTTAGCTTTTAGCACGCTTAAAAAAAGTTTTTACAAAAAGTTTAAAGAATTAATCGTCTTTTTGTTTGTGTGTCAATTATTCTAATTGTTTTTTTCAAAACTTGGATCACTTCGTAAAAAAAAAAAGTAACTCCAAATTACTTCTACGTGATCAATTGAAACTATAGTTATATCTATAGTTTAAGGCGTCATAGAAATTTTTTTTTTAGAGATTTCGTTCACCGGAAATTGACCATTTAGGAAGTAATGTTTTTAGAGTACGGATTTGAAGATCAAATTCATTATAGGTGAAAAAATTGTTTACTATAATTCTTTTTTTAATATTCTAAACACGAGAATATTTTACTATAATTTTCTTTTTGTTCTTTTTTTTTTAATAATCTAAACACGAACTTTAATCTTTTAATGCACGATTTGTTTTTTTAAAAGTTTAATAAACAATCAAGCTTTTTGCTCGTATCTTATATAATTTTTATATACTCTAATAAGCATTCATACGTTGTAATTCTGCAATCATATGCTTTTAAACGGTTTATTTATTTAAAAAAAATAATTTTCTTACAAACATACGGATTTGTCAAACAAAGTTGATAACAAAATTCTTTCATCAATGACGTTACTGCAGCTTTCCCTCTTAACGAAAAAATGAAAATTCGAAAGACAATAAACTTCTCTGTTATTAGAATCTTAATGAACTGGAATTCGAGCGAAACGCTGACTACTCATTCGAAAAATTACTTTCGAAACTTTTCTTTTCACTTACAACCAGGGACTACTACCAAAACAAAAAATACCGGTACTATACCGGTATTTTTCGTTTGTACGTTCTTACCGTTATAGAAACCAAGAAACGAGAATACCGGTATTACGTCATGCCTATATTCGAAAAATACAGATATTTTTACCGATATTTATTGGTAATTTTTTCGGTTTTTCTATTTTATTAGAATTTTTAAGATGTTTCTATGAATAAATTTAAAATCATTATTTTGTTACTATATTAACATATTATACTGAAATTGATACTATCGAAATCTTTGTAATACCGAAACAAAAGTAATCATTTTTTGTACTTTTTCTTTTACTATACATATTATACTCTAATATCGTGAATGAAATCAGAATATGATGTTTCTTAAGGCCATTAGTATATTACTTGTCAGAGATTAAGCATACTTCTAATTTTAATTTTAATTAAATTACAATATTACAATAATTTTATGACGAAAATATTGTACTACCATATTAATAACGTATTTATATCTTTTTTTCAAAACTCATTAAATTATATTTACCAAAATCTTGGTAAAATTTTTCATTTTACGATTGAAACTATTTTAGTTTTCTTTTAATCCGTCATGCATTATCATAAAACATTTGATCAGCAAAAACTTCTCCTTACCTGTCAGTAGTTTTTCACTCCTAATTTGTCCTGAGAGCGATCTTCGGAGCATATTTTACAATTTTTAGATAAAAAAAGAATTATCTATGATTATATTTTCTAGCTAAAGTTGTTTTGACAGTACTATCAACATGAATTAATGTCGAAAGGTCGTTATCGTCTTCATAATATATATTATTATCATTAAGGTATATAATTTATCTCATATCTTTAACGATATATTAATACTTAGATCTAACAAAAATGTTAATTTATAAATCACTCTTTGTAAAATATGTTTTTATTGTTTTTAATTTAAGAATTATTATATTTATTATTTTTTATTTGTTTTAATTGAGAAAGAAAAACGTGTCTGTTTTAATCCATCATATCTACGATAGAAAAATCGACAAAATATTGATATTTATTTCAATTTTCGAAGGTACCTCGATATCGTTAATAGCGGTATAAAAAAAATACCAGTTTTAGATTAGTAACTTGTTTACAATCAACGATCGATTAAACAAAGTTTTTTATCACGTAATTCTGATAAAACAAAAATTTGGTAAAAAAGAAAATCTAGTGAAATTTGATAAATAAAACGTTTGAATTTAGCAATACTCTGGTCGTTCTTTATTCATGATTTTCTCGGATTATTACGGGATAGAAACGCGAAAAGTCGCGTTATGTATGTTTAACCTGACATTCAAGGAATTACCTGTCGCAAGAATGAAAGACAGAGCAAAAACGATGCTTGCTAAAATGTACGAAGGAAGCATAGCGAGCACCCGTTTTCTTTAATTGTGCTCTCCTCTAGGAAGGGTTATTATCTAGGAACGCATAACGCGGAGAAAGGCGAGCCAAATGGTTGTTGCAGCGTCTTCTTCGACTAGACTTCAAGTATTAGATTACTAATCGAGAAAGAGAAAGATAAGTACTACTATGAATACGGATTACGAATTAAAGGAGAGAATGGAAGAAGATTCGATGACTATGACGAGAGAATTAGAAAGAACGAAGGAACGAGTCTAATCCTTGGCATTCCTCGTCGATTCGAAGGAGAGAGTCTCGAAACGGTAACAGCGATAGATAGCATGGAGAGCTTCGCGTAATTGCTAATAATTATACCGATAATGAGATCACGTCCTAAGCTGGTTCCCCGACGGTCCGCGAGTTCACGTATCGATCGAAATTCCTTCGAACGAGGAGAACGAGAAATCGAAAGAAAGTGGAAAGAGCGGGATGATTGGGAAATACGATCGATGCGTTCCAGTAACGACGTTAAATATTTCTACTTTAAAAGTAGCGAATTCTTAGAACGATTAACGTTTTATTTTTGTAAAAACAGTCTGTGATTTCTTTTTCCTCCCTTTTTTTTCTCTCAATTAATTAAACGATTGCGTTTTTAGATTGTGTGTGTATACGTACCTAATAATATATAGATCGAGCCACTAATTGTCACCCGGCAGTGTGTACGTTTTTCAGATATCGTAGATAACTAAGATTTATGCGCGGCGCCTTACATAACTTATCATTCTCTTCTACTCTAATTGATCGTAACGAATCGGCTCGCTTTAACTAACCAAATAAATGGGCAAGTGGAAGGCACACTTAGCATTTTAATATCGGAGAACTTCGTTTATTTTGTACGAATAAGCGCTTAGAGAGATACGATCAAAGAAATATCACTTACATATTACGCAAAAATTCTCTGGCATTCTCATTCGATGTTATACGTACAAGATTACCGAGAACTTCCGATTATCGTGCTCGGGAACCGTTATCTCCTTGAGAAATTGAGAATCTTCATTATGCAACGAATAATGAGCGATTATCGACGGATAAATCGATCTATATCTACCATCATCGTGGAAGTTACTTTCGTCGTGAATGAAAAAAATGTTAATAGAGAACGATTAAAAGGTGCTCTTATCCTAAAAAAGAAAAAATAAAAAATAAAAAAGAAGACATTTAAAAAAAAAATTTACAAAATCGTATCATATCAAAATTTTCATAAAATTGAAATTATGGCAATGTATTATATGTAACTATAATACCAGTAGGTAATATGTGGTCTTAATGGAGTCAAGGACTATAGATTTTTACGATCATTGGTATCGATATAGTCGGATTTTCTGTAATGGAGTCTATCGAGTTTGCTCGAGTGAGACGCGATAGTAAAAGAATGTAACCGGACTCTAAGATAATGATATTGATTGGAGGTACGTATATATCACGAAAATAGAACTCGTTAGATTTCATCGAATGCACCACACTGTCTATATATATATATATATATATATATATATATATATATTCGGTAAATAATTTTAACATTTTCAACGTTTTCTCGAAAACATTACTATGTACTTTTTTATCAATATTTTTCCAATTGAAATCTTAACTTCCTCTTGTATATATAAACATGAAGATCGCATTAACGATCAAAGATAATAAACTCAAGAGCATCGTCATTCTAGATTGTAAAAGCATAGTATAGGTTTGGTGTTACATTAAATAAAAGCAAAAAGGCTAATAACCGTTAATGTCGATCATTCGGAGATGCCGTTGAAAACTAACCGTTACGTATAACAGCTGTTAGCGACAGATCAAAGAATATAGAAGAAAATAATAATTAGAATCGTTAGAATTCCGAACGTATGAGTGCCACGATTTTTAAATGGAAGACATCTTTCAATTTGTTGTCTAAAAATTTATTATATTTATTTATTGCTTAGAATTCAAAATTATATAAATAAAATGCAAAATGAACAATATTTTAAGCTTATATTTTATGATAAACAAAACACCTCGATGATTTATATAACGTCTTAAGACTTTTCGTTAGTCCTTCGAAATAAAACAATTTAACTAGATTAATAATTTGTTTAACCTAATTTAACTTAACTTTGTCGATTTTTCTTTTTTCAGGAATGTTTTAAAGTTAAAAAGTTAAGAAATTTATTCACTTTTAAAAAGAATGCAAAGATTATTTTTGTTAGCCGCTTTATAAAGAAAGATTAAGTTAATAATCTCAATTTTTATTTCTTTCATTTTTCCGAAAGATAATTATATCAAATAATATAATTTTAGAAAAAACAAAATATCTCGATAGATTGAGTTGGTCAATAAATAATGTCGGTTTTCACATTTATAATATTTTTTATTGAAAATTTAATATCAGAAAATTCCGATAGTATGTAACGATCTACTAATTAAAATAAAGTATATTAAAATTTTTCTCTGTTCGTTAGAAAAAAGAAAGAAAAATTAACAATGTTAACACAACTTAATTTTGTTAAATATTTTTCAATTATATTAATTAAAAATTTAATTTTTAAATTTAATCAAATAAAAAATTTTAATTAATTAAAAAGTTAGAAAATAAATAAAAATTATTCGATTTACAATTGCACGAATAAGATCATTTTTGTTGATTGTTTCATAAAAAAGTAGTAATTTAACGGTCTCACTTTTAATTTCTTCTTGTTCTCAATTCGAAGTAAGAGCCCACTCGTTTTCGATCGGACGTCGATGAAAGAAATCGCGGTATATCTATGGCTACACCCAAGAGAACGGCTAAGCGGGTGGTCAAGTGGGTGGCCAAGCGGGCGGTGGCGCGTGGAGCAATAATTTTCCAACGATCGTTCACGGTTCGCGAACGTACCGCGGACATAATGACCCTTTCCGTTCACGAGGCCGTGTCATCGACATTTGCGGAATCGCTCATTGTCGCAAATGACTCTCAGCGACCTAACAAAAACCCTGCTTCGACTTGGCACCGTGCAAAATGATTCTGCAAGCCCATAAAATCGCCTAACCACAATCGGCGTGCCGCCATTATCTATTATCGGTGCGTTATAAATCGCCTCTTGCTTCGAACAGATCGGTAGATCAGCGCACGAGTTCTCGATTTGGTTAATAGCGAGGTTATAAGAAAGAAAAAAGAGAGAGAGAGAGAGAAAGTGAAAAAAATCAAAGTTTATTTCTAGAGATAAAGAATATCGTGTAAACAAAATAACAGAATTGCAAATGAGTAGTAATACAAACGAAAGAAAAAAATATAATGGTATAATAAATACACAGGCGTTTAGCAAGAAAAATAATCGTCAAAGGAGAAAGAACAGAAAGTAAAATAGGATAATATTGAAAACGTTGAGAGTATAGAATAAATAAGTATTATAAAATATATAATTATTCTTTTAAGAAGAGAGAAAGAAGAAGAAAGAAAGGGGGTTATTATGCTTTAGAAATTTCTTCTTACTTTGAACAGATTCATAGGATTGGCACGCGAGTGCGCAATTTGATTGATATCGACGTTACAAGAAAGAAAGGGAGAGTGAAAAGATAACATTTATATCTAGTGTGTGAGCACATGTCAAAGTTTTCTATAGTCGAAATAATGAAATTACAAATGAACAGTAATACTAGAAAAAATAATCATTTAATAAATACGTTGGCATGAAGCAGCACATTTACTAAGAGAAGTAAAAAGGTCATTGCATAAGAAAAAAGAGTAAAATATAAAATGGAGACTGAGACAAAAGTTCCAATATGACTTTAAACATCAATTATTCATTTTCGAGATTCATTAGACTAATTTTTTTTTTTTTAATTGTAAAAATGTTCTTAAGCTTGTAGTTTTCTGAAGAAAAAAGAAATCAGCCTAAAGAATCCCTCAAAAGAGTAATTGATTTTTAAAATACAATATTAAGAACTAATAGAATAAGTTTTATAGTAAAAATTTATATATATATATATATATATATATATATATATATATATATATACTTACTAATTCTTACTTTTTAATTATTAAATAATTATTTTTACCTATTTATCAATTTTTAGGTAAGACTAAATATAACGAAGTTATATTAAATCTGAGTAAAATGTAAACTTTATATTAAAAGTTTATACACACACACACATTTATATATATATATATGTGTGTAAAAATTTACTAACTTTTTTTTTAATTCTTAAGCAACTTTTATTTATTTATCAAAAGTTTTGAATTATTTATCAATTTTTATGAAAAATGTATTAACTAAATATAAACTTAATATATTAAAAAAAAAAAAACGGAAGAAAGTTATATTACAGAAAAATAAGTTATACAATCATTAATTATTTCTGTAAGAAGAGAGAAAGAGCTGGTGAAAAAAGAGGTGAGGAGGAGAGTAGGGAGTCGTTCGTCGCGGCAGCCATTCGCTTTCCGCATGGAGTATAAATTAGAAGCGGTGCAACCGTGCGTGCCACGCGCGATCCGGCACGCCAAGACGAACAAATAGGCCAAGTGGAAAAGGATTTGGGTGACTGTACATGGTTGTTCTCGACACTGTGTCGAATCGGACGCGTCCTTCGATCCCAGAAGAAATTTTCTTCGGTTTTACTTTCACGAAGAAAGATCGACGATCTCTGGACGTTCTTCTTCTGTTTCTTCTCTGCAATGTCCACCTTTGCATCTGTACGAAATCGAAGGTCATCTTATGCAACAAGAAATGACGATGCGAAATATCCGCGAATAAAACTTTTTCATTCTCTTGATTAAACAATAAAATATAATTTTTTCAAATAAAACGATTATATTCCATGGAAAATAAGTAAATACATACTCATGTACGTTATGTATTTATATAGATACATATATAGAGGTAGGTAATTGTATAATATAAATACTTTTAATAACTTAAATTATGCATATATTGTATATATAAATAATATATATGTATATATAATAGATTTTATATATTTATATTATATATTATATATAATGTATATATAAAATAATATATATATAATTTTTTTTAGAAATATAAGATACTTTAAGGAATACAATGTTTTACTAAATAATTCCTTATCGTATTGAAATTGATTTATTTGAAATAATATCTAAGAAATAAACAGATCCAATGAAAAAATTTTGTTTCGAAGTATTTATCGTTCGATAAAAATGCTGGTTCGTTTGTTTTTAGATTTTGATAAAAAGGAGTTTTAATTTACGAAGTTAAAAATATCTAATACAAGATTTAGAAAATTTGGTAATCAAAAATAAGAAACGGAGCCTTAGTAAATTTGAATAGAAATAATTTATTTTGTTCGATTTTTTCAGAAACTTTGAAAGTTCGATAATAAATAACTTGTTTGTTATCAAAGCTTTCCTTTATCGAAATATTTATTGGACATTCTATCGTATATCATACAAAGATTGTTAACACTAAAATTATGAAGAAAATTGATTACCGTGAAAATAAGTGATTTTAGATTCTTTATTATACAATTATCGAAATTATAATTGAACCGATAGTTATGAAAATGTTCTAACAAATATTTCTTGTTTTGAGATATTTTGACATTTCAGTTTGAATTATTTAAAAATTATTTTTCTATAATGTGTGTGTATAAAAAATAAGTATATTTATTAAAAAATAATTCTTTTATATAGTTAAAAAATTTCAAAATAGTAAATAAGACAAAACAAGTCAAATGATTTATTCCAATAATGAATTCAATAATTAAATTTCAATTATTATAATAAAAATTACAGGGATTAAAAGTTGATTTTACTTATTATTTATTATTACACAATTACAATAAAAATATATCGACAGAGTTCTAAAGTATTACATTGACGTAAATATAAAAATATAAGAAAACATTTAAAAAAAAAAAGAAAAAAAAAGAAAACAAAAGATGACAGAGACTAATAAATACGATAATAAAATAATATCAAAGTTAAATTCCCATTGATCTCTAATTTAAAAAGAACATTTATTAATGGCCATGATCTCTAATTTAAAAAAGAACATTTATTAATAATATCACCCTCGAGGCCACTCCAAGATCTCGCTTTACGAAGGAATTCGTTCGAGAGATCTTTTATATGCGTTCACCGTTTTTCAAGAATGACGAAATCAAAGGCGAAGGCAAACGAACGGTCGTAGTACGTTTACCGCCGATAGCCGAGGGCATCTACATGAATATCTACGCCGCCTTCTACCTTCTTCCTCCTTCTCTTTTACCATCCCTTCCTTCCTCCCTCTCTCTATAGATATAGCTCCAGTACAACAAATGGGCACTCGTATCGATTCCCAAGATTACGGACCGTTCCCCGATTATGCCCGCTCTGGAACCTCGCAATTTCAATGGCTATTGCCTGCCAACGGGAATATTAATGCGAAATGGGTTAGCCTGCGCGTGCACCATCTCGCTTTCCTTCTTTTCTCTCTCCCTCTCTCTCTCTCTCTCTCTTCTTTCGTTTCCTTCTTATACTCGGTTCTTTCTCTTTCTCTTTTACGAAGGACATCCGGTCTCGTCTACTCCCACCCCCGCATCTTTCTTTACGTCTACACATAGGTATAAGGTACATTCGTATGCACCGTGTAAAAAAAAAAAGAAAATACAGAATATGCTTTATTCGAGATTTAACTCTTTGTTCGGGCTATTATTATAGTTGAACAAGATTTTCATCGATTTTGTTCCTTAAATATCTCGATTACAAATACTCATTAACTATCGTGCTTATTTTTTTGGATTTTTATATTCTTCGGAACAGAGTTTATATGTAATGTATTATATGTAATAAATTCTTGTGTAGTATGATTAAATAGGACTCTATTCTGTCACAAATAACATTTTAGTTGACTAAGTATATCGAACTTTCGGTAAGAAAATTTAAAAAAAAAAACTACTTAAAAATGTAACAACACACCAACATATAATTACTTTTTATGTTATTTAATACGATTCCTTGTAAAATTTAACTTTTGTTAAATATTATGTTTGTTGACTTTTAAATCAAAAAATTCAAATAAATTGATCATTAATAACAAAATAATTGACACGTACGTTATAAATAAAAAAATTAAACTTTTCTTTTCATTTGAAATTGCATTACTCCATTCATAACAGAAACGAAAATCATTAACAACAATTATTAATTGGAAAACTTTTTACTTTACACTGTTATATAATTATTTGAGTTATTAAGCATTTTTTATTCGATCATATTTGACATACAATAATTAGCTTTTAAAATTTAGTAGCACCGGTCATCAGTGACCACCATGACTTTACTGAGAAAACAGGCTGTGGTTATAGTGACTATCGTGATAGTCAACGTGTTAAATCACAGAAACGAAGAAAAACAAAGTTGTAAGAACGAATTATGTGTTCCACATAACTAAGCGCGCGCGCTCACGCACACACGTGAATATATGTAATTGAACGTATCTATTCCATGTAAGTTCCGGATGAAAATATGAGTTATAGTTGGATAAGTATTCAAACCTATCTCGCGTAATACGGTTCATCAAAGTAGGACAATCGTTCATCTTTTTTACTTCGAAGTATATTTTATCGACCCTAAAACGTGTCTCATTACGAGTACCGTTTCCATAGAACATATTTTGTTAGTAAGGTATGGTCGCGTAAAACGTAATTTAAAGGAGAAGTCCATTTATAGACCTTACAAAATGTGATTAGATTAGAAAATAGAATGCGACGTACGTATATTCGTTTATATGTCTATAATTTAAAAAATAAAAGAAATAGAAAAAAAAACGAAGAAACAAATTTTTCCTTTCACAGTCATCCTGTACGATTACATAAATAACATTATAAATTTACTCGAAAATGTTTCCATTTGAAATTTAATCGATGAGAGAAGAGCGAACATATATCAGGGCCAAGAACCTACATCTGGCTAGACACTCGCCCACTATCGCGCGTTGTCATAATCGAAGAGAGACCTCCCGCACACGAAGGCAGCCAATTGAGCAACGCGCGTTGTGTGCTCTTTTCGAGGTAATCGCATTTCACCTACGCTCCCTGAGGACGGCCGATTGTCGCTACAATGGCTGAACATTACATGATCGAGATTAGCTCGTTTCATCGGAATCGAGGTTATATTTTTACCAAATAGAAATCATCCGAGTAATATCGAGTTTTGTTTCGCTAGAAAAAAAAGAAACGAAAAAAAAGAAAAGAGAGGAAAAGAATAAAATCAATCGAAAAAGATCTTGGAACGGATCGATCGCGAGCATGTGTAAAATCACCCGTTGCAAATCTGATATGATGAGATAAAAATAAAATGAAACGAAATGTAATAGAAAAAAGAAAAAAAATAGAAAATATATTACGGAGAGGAGTTCGTGGGCATGGACAGTCACAGGATATCTCTCGCGACGTTTACGGGAAAACGACGATACAATGACAAAAACGCAACACAAGGAGACGATAGAGACGGCACGAACTCGTGCAAGAGAGCGAAGCCGGCCCGTCGCAAGAAGGCGATGGCGTACACGGAACAATGGTCGTGCCGTAGGAATAACAATCGCCATTCGTAGTACGCCGGCAGCAAAGTCGTGCAAATAATGAGACAGCACAATTTTTCTCTCATACGGAAAGTACCTTGCAAACTTCTCCATCTCCTGATATTTTTCTTCGTTCTCTGTTTCTTCTTTTTCTTTATTCGTCTCGGGAGGCATCTCGGTAAGTCATAAAACTGCAGAATTCGACATCGCTTTCATCTTCTTTTTTATGAAGGGTTACCTTCGCAAGAAGTGTTAAAGTAACGTGCCGAGTTTTCACGAGCGAGGATCCCCACCCTTCAAAGGAGTCAGAGAAAAAAAGAAAAAAAAACGGAAAGAAAGAAAGAAACAGAAAAAGAAAGAAAGAAAGAAAGAAAGAACGAAGGAGGAGGAAAAGGGTCACGACCTAAGAGCGAGAGCACGAAGATCGACGCATTTGGTTGATGGTATTTTAATAAGCGTTACGTTTGGACCCTCTCGGATGCCATGGCTACGTACGTCTGCTCGTCCATAATTAACAACCGCAGGTAGCTACCTGCATCGATGCTCGTACCTGTAAGTGAGCGTTCTCCTCGTACGGCAGAATTCTTCGTTCTTAAAGGTAGTCATGATTCATTCATGAGAGAGGAGGAGAGAGAAGGACGGACAGAAAGAGAGAGAGAGAGAGAGAAAGAGGCCTTCGATCGCCATAGAACGAACAAGAGGAAAACGAGAACCCTCCGCGGTTAACTTTTGTCGTCCTCGATCCTATATACAGTAAAGCGAAGATCTTTAAAATACAGCGTACCTACGAATATTCCTGTCAAGGCCGTCTCGAAAACTACTATGCTAAACGTGTTTCGTAGCACGCTCCTCTACCTCGATAAACGAGCTTGTTTTGTATGTTCTCTCGAAAAGAGAAAAGAAGAGACAACGAAACAACAACGCGACCGTCCGGATAATAAGCGACGAAAGCGTGAAATAGAGGCGAACTATACAATTTCCCTTTCCATTCTATCTTCACACACTTCTTTTTTTTCCGAATTTGGAAGAATGAAAATGTAAATTTCTCTCTCTCTCTCTCTCTCTCTCTCTCTTCCCCTCTTGCAGATTTGTCTTCTCTTTTTAAAATAACCTGCATTAATAATATTTACTTTGTATTACTATAAGAAAAGGTTTCTAGGAATCATTAAAACCATTAATAATATAAAGAATATGTTTCAACTTAGGCATCAAGATGAAATGTCGAAACGAAGATCTTAGGTTTTTTGCTTTAATATATGTGCAACATACTTACGACTTTTTACGCTGGGATTACCATCTCTTTGTCCGAAAGATATAAATATAGGCAACGAGATGTATATGAGATGTATATATGGAATAGAACACTTTCTCTCAGTGTTCTTTATGATTTCTTTGTATAAAGACTAATGATTTCTCGATGTTTCACGGATATTACGTTGCAGAAACATTTTGAAAGAGAATTTATGTTATCTTTAATAAGTTTAATAAAATCAACGAAGAATTCTCATATGGAATTTCGATCGAACAAAAGTTCAAGGTTTCTCGAGTCAAGAGAATTCAAGGTCAAAGCACGCGGAAAATATACGACAATTTCAATCGATCTTATATCGTATCATTAATCGATCGATTTTTTTGTAGAAAAATAAAATTACGATATATGATCAAATGGGAGGACGTGCGTGTCGGAAAATCGCCTAGTTGCGGACGCCGCTTCGTTCTTTTAGTTTGTGTGAGAAAAATATCCAGAGAATGTCGAGCGTGTCGCTAATGGCGGCTTAGCGCGATCGTGTTGCTGCACGCGTAGCAATTCTCGTCTTTCTTTTCTGTCCACGAATACGCTTACGTTCCTTGGTTACGTTATAAAATATTATCTAAACCTCTCAAGGGCCACGATAATGACTTTTTTCGCATATGTATGTATATCTATATACACGTACATATTCCTTCAAAAACCTTATCGAGAAATATATATTTCTATATATATCTATTTATATATGTGTATATATATATATATATATATATATATATATATAGAGAGAGAGAGAGAGAGAGAGAAAGAGATCTATGAAAATTTAATTAATATAAAGAAATAAATCATGAAAAATTATCTATAATTAGTAAAATTTACCCTTCATATAGTGAACGGACAAAAAGATTTCAGGTGATCTTAAAAAATCAATAACTCTTTCCATAAACTTTTTAGATTAATTTTTTTCAGGCAGTAAAACTACAAGTTCAGAAACTTTTTTTATAATCTGAAAAAGAAACTGGCCTAAATGTCTCGAGGAAAGAATAATTGATTTCTCCAATTAAGGATAATCTCTTAGGCCACCTAAAAACTTTTGGCGCTCACCCTGTATATTTTAATTATACTGCATACATTTTTCAACGTCAATGAACTGTTCCCATTTTTAATTTATTTTTTTTCTCGCGAAACAATCATTCACGTGTAACAGTAAGGAAAGAAATTAAATTCTTTTATCTTAAAGAACGCATGAAGATTTCTTCAGGCTAATAAGACGAATCATCGAGCCTCGAATATACTGTTAAAAAAAAATTCATCATATTTTATTGCTAATCTTCGATATTTTGTTTCTTTTCATAATGGTGTCTATTCGCACAGTAATAATTCTCATGGAACAAAAGAAAAAAAACAACATTTTCTTGTCAAAAAGAATGCATGAGAAAATTTATTTAGAATAAAAAGATGAATCGTTGAATATCGTGCATTCACAAATTTTAATTAATAAAATTCTCGTTAATTAAACAAAATTAATGTTAATTAATAAGAAAACTCACTATACATTAATTAAATCATATCAATTTCTAAATACCGATATAATCGATCTCTTTTTTCAATTCTTTATTTTCGTAAAACAAGAATACGTGTAGAATAGGAAGAAATAAACCGTTTCTTGTCGGAAGGAATCCATGAAGATTTAATTAGAATGACAGGAAAGATAAATCTTTAAGCGTCGAATATTCATCTTAGGAAAATTCACCATATTCCAATTATAAATCACATAAACGTGTAAATGCACGTAATCGATTCCCCTCCATTATTATTTTTCTCTTTTCACTGAACAATAATTCACGCAGAACAGGAGGAAGGAAAGAAGGAAACATTTTCTTATCGAAAGGAATGCATGAAGATTTATTTAGGACGAAGAGAGAGATAAATCTTAAAGCCTTGAATATTCACCATAACAAAATTCACCATATTTCATCAATCGAATCGCATAAATTGTTGAATACCTGTTATCGATCCTCTTTCATAATCTTTTATTTTCATAAAATAATAATTTAGATAGAACAGGAGGAAACAAACGGTTTCTTATCGAAAGGAATGTTGGAAGATTTACTTAGGATTAAAGGAGAGATAAATCATTAGCCTCAATTATTCATCATAGTAAAATTCATTATAGTTCAATTATAAATGACATAGACTTTCGTATATCCGTAATCGATTATTATATTCTTTTCAAAGGACAATAATTCACGTAGAACACGAGGAAAGAAACAACGTTCATATCCTGCTCTCATTGTAACCCTCGTAGTTGTGCTCACGAGAAAATGCGCGGACGCCGGAGATCCGGTAAGGATCGTTATCTTTAACTTGCTCGCGCGAAAGAAGAAGAAGAAGAAGAAGAACAGTAACTTGTTAAAATTCATGGAGCCGTTGGTTTATCGCTGAAGAAGAAACATGTACGAAAGACGAACACCCGTTACATCGGCGACAATCTTACAATCCTTCATTTTCAAAGAGAGTACAGGTCAAAAATTTCACAAAAGAGCGTTCAAAATGCACTCCCGAGGTTTAAAGCTAGACACGAAACTAAAGAAAGCGCGCTTGAGCGAACTCTCCAGTGTGAAATGGCAAGTTTCTTACAGTTTGAAATATTTTATAAATTTCTACGTGGATATCGTAATTACGATACCGTAATCATATAAATATTCATTAACACGAGCCGAGTTAATTAAACAAACGTGCGAAGAAACGAGCGTTATTTCTATCGTGCCTTCTCACGCTGTGTATTAATGTTAAAGGAACATTGAGAATAATCGTGTGACGACTTAAGGCTAAAGGAGAGAACGAAAGAATGGATAATCGAAATAAAGAAACGAGTTGTTTGTTATGTACGTTAAAAGCTTAGAGAAAATGGTTGAAGAATCGAAAATGAAGTCCAATCGGCGAAGACGTTCTTTCATCCTTCTTTCGCACTCGCGTTGCCAGGTGGCGGCAAGGAAAAGGAAGAATAAGTACCTGTGAGCAAGCAGGTTCCCACCTGTTGATTCTCTCGCCGGAGGAGTTCTCTCGATGTAAGTAGCTCTCTTCGTGGCTTTATCCAAGCCACTCGTCGTTTTCTTCAGAACTCGATCGACGACGGTGTTCCACAGGAAATTTGAGAAAGGATCACTTTAAATTCGCGAGGGAAAAGAATGAGAAAGGGAAAAGTGTGTGCATATATATATATATATATGTATACATATACATATACATACACACACACACACACGTATATATATATATATATAAATATATTTCTCTAATAAGGAAGGAACGAAGCACACCCACTATACACAACCCACGTCACACGGAGAAGAGTACAAAGGATATAGGGTAAGTGAAAGAAAAAGTCAAAGAAAACGACGAAGATGAAGAAATACGAAAAGGTTTTTCCTTCTTTGCCGCGTGATTCTTGTCCATTTCTTTTCTTTTTTTTTCTTTTTTGTTTTTTTTTTTTTTTTGACGCGAGTTAATAACGATACTCGGGAATGATTATAGAAATAAAACGTAATAAAGTAAAGGTCGATCACGATCAAGAAAAGAGAACGTCAGCGCGCAAAAGAGCGTCCCTCGACGTCGTCGTCGTCTCGTGGCGAGAACGGCGCCAACAGCAGCGACATCACCGCCATTCTGTCGGCAACTTGCGAGGAAACCACAAGAACCGGCGATCCACTCCGAGCGAGCGCCGATGCACGACTGTTGCCGAAGATGGCCGAGAGCAAGATCGAGCCGGTAACAAGCCGAGTCGAGCCGATAATCGGCGAACTCGTCCGAATGGAGGCGGCCACCGACGAACGAAGGCGTACAGAGGCGAAGAGAGAAATGGAATGCGCGCGGCGGAAAGCCGAGGCGGCTTCGAAATCGGGATCGGACTCCGCCGCCGCGCTGCTTCGAACCTCGATCCAAGGCAAACGACCGCTCTACCCGCTTCGTTTCTTCCACTTCTGTGGACCTCTTACCCCCACTTCTTCCCTCTCTTCCTGACTCTCTCTCTCTCTCTCTCTCTCTTTCTCTCGTTCTTTCTTTCTTTTCTGTCTTCTCCTACGACTCCCGCAATCTATGTCTATTATCCATTTCTCTCTCTCTTTCTCTCTCTCTTTCTCTCTCTCTCTCTCTCCCTCTCTCTCTCTCTCTCTTTTTACCTTTCTATGCCCTGAATCCCTGTCTCGCTTGAATTTATTTTTCTACTCTCTAACGGCGCATCGCACTAACCATTTGCACCGTTTGCAAATTTACCCGTTCCTTCTCGCGTTTCTACTTTCCCAGCTTCCAACGACGATCCCTGCTACCCGAGTTCAGATTTTTGCACGAAAACTAACTATATAGACCGAGTTTCGATCGCCCCCATGGATAGCATTTCCGTATCGTGTATATCTGGTTGACCTTAACATCGATGCCACATCAAGGGCATTACTATAACGTGCCATTCTCTTTCTCATTTTTCTCTCTTCTTCGATATCTTCTTTATGGTATTTGCGAGATCTCTGGAGAGAAAACAAATAAAGTGTTCTATTTAAATGCTAACTGTATTTCTTCTTATATCGAGTTCCTGCAAACTCTGTTTCGTATTTTTCAAACCTGGATTCCTCGTATATTGGTAACAATATATATTGAGGTATTTAATGAAATGACGAAAGATACATATTCTTTTATTATAATCACCACGGATGATTCTCTTTCGGATCTCCAGTTTAAGGATCGAGATACCGGAACGCGTTACTCGTGGAATGTAAAATTATAGATGATGAATGGGAGCAGAATCGAGTTAACGAGGAAACATGATTCTGGATCCACCTTGAAAGGAATATTAAAGTTACGAACGCATCTTACGAAAGAGTAAGGTGATACTTTTTCCACAGAATTGGCTGGTATCGCTAATCTCATCGGTACATCGAGAAAGTGATAAAGCGAGACAGTTAGCGATTTACACGAACGAGTAGAAGCGAAAATATGCCGCGTTCTTCCTGTTTCGCGATTGGAATGTAGACGACGACGCCTTTCGCGATATTAAAATTAGTTCGACGACGTGATTTATCTTTCCGAGACGCGATAAATAACTGAGATTTGATCGTGGAACAACGACATTATCGAGATAAATTTTTTCTCATCAACGCGTCCGTCGAGAGTCGATTAAAATTAAACATTGTTATTTGTTTTAGCGATTAATTAAAAAAAGAAGAAAATAAAAATAAAGATTCCATCGATTCAACCGAACACAATCTCTTCCATTCCATTCCATTTAACCTACTTTATTCCTACCATATTTATTATATTCATGAAAATCTATACGTAGGTGTTTTATCTATCGGCGTTTTATAGGCAATATATTTATAGGCAGTATATTTTTCAAAGTCCTTTTACTTTCACCTTAAGAAACTCAGCAAAATAAGGAAGAGTTGTTAAATGCGTACCAGTCACCTAAATTTTATTTCAGTCAATGTTTTTATTATATTATATATTATATTATAAAGTAAAAAAACAAGAACGAGGTATACGATTGAAAATATATAGATATTGTTTGTCTTACGTACTATAAGCATTTTAAAGATGTGAATATTCATACATTTGTTGATCAAATTTATTTGTGTTTTTATAAAAATAGATTTATATTATAGTGTTTGCCATCTATTTATATCTCTGTATATAAATATTACTATTATTACAAAAATACATTATGCTGTTTAAATCGTACGATCACAGTGTTCTGAATCGTACTATGTAGTACGATAGATTAGAGAGGTTTTAATCATACAACATATGGGTTATATGACACTTGAATTGCCATTAAATATATATATATATATATATAAAACAGGGATTATTTATCATTTTGTGATTATATAAATAATTATAATTTACGCAGAATTATTAGATAATATAAACAAATTAAAAAAAAATTATTTTTTGATTTTATACCATACAATCTAGTACATAAAACGCAAATTACAGATTCATGAAATTTGTACTAAAAATATTTAAAATTTATTATTCTTCCAACTATGAAATGATTATTATTCATACCTACGTATATTGAATATTTTCATTGTATATAAAATATTTCAACATTACACAAATTATTCAATAGGATCGAATATTTTTAATTCGATTATTAATAATATTTTTAATTCCGTATAAACGATATAATAGAACGATAAATAAAAATTTCCTTTTGCTTTTATATTTTATTTTTTCGATTCAAGCAAGCATAATTTAAATTATCCTTTTACATTATATTATAAAAATATCTAACAAATTAATTCATTTTTAAAGAAAGATCGTCTTTACAATGAAAAATAAAACCAAACAATTTCCAATATTTCCTCGTGTCAATGATTAAGTAAGTACCAGATAGCAAACGTGATATAAAGTGTCTCTCATAAACAAACAAAGAGAAAAAGAAGATAGTACAATTTTGACAACTTTCTCCAACGCGAAATATTCGAATGAATAATACCTAACAATATAAATTGAAGAGAAACTATGAATACTTTTAGCTTAGAGGATCTCTCGTAGCTAGCCGTGAAAATACACGGTGTTCTCGAAGGAGTACGAGGTGGAGATAGAAGAAGAGAAGGGGTGGGGGCAGGTAAAGTTGTCGTTCGAGGAGAAGCAACGACGATACGATACACCCTCGAGGAAATTCTCGTGCTTCTCGAGGTACTCGAGGCGCCCACGATCTTTCTCTTGCTCTTGTTCGTTGGGCGAACGGGCTTTCTCTCTCTTTCTGTCTCTCTCTCTTTCTCTCTCTTTCTCTCTCACACTCTCTTTCAAAGTCGCGCGCGCGCGCGTTCACGAACGCAAGTTCGAAAGAAACGAGATGTTGCCTCGTAAGTTAGACCGTACATCCACGAATACGAGTTAGCAACGTCGGTGTGCACCGTGCGCTGCACCGAGCAACGTCTTGCCGACCATCTGCCGGCTCTGGCCAAGGACGTCGAGTACGTCGATGCTGCTTCTGACCCGAGGTCGATTCGATTATTGCCACGACTAAAACGTTCTTCGATCTCCGATAACGCTCGTGATACCACCGAACGACCTCGTTCTTTCCCTTTCTCTCTCTTTCTCTCTGTCTCTGTCTCTATCTCTGTCTCTCTTTTTCCCCGTTGCTCCGAAACTTATTTCTAGCTTGATCAAGAATACGAGATAGAAAAGGGTAGGTAGGTGGATATAGTTTTCTTTTTGTTAAGTTTAAACTCGATATTGTTTAAGAGGTTAAATCGACCCCAAGATAAGAATACGATTTACTTTTTAATTATGATGATTAGATCGTTTTACTGTTAGAACGTATCATCTAGGAGCTTATTAAACCATTTGAAATCCATTTGGTTTGCTTAAAAAGTTTCACTTAAAAAAGAAGAAGTGATTTAAAGTACACCACGCGAAATGCAGCGACCTAGATTTAAATCTTCACCCACTCGTGACCCATTTTTGTGTAAGCTTATATTTCAAAACGAGTCGTTCTTGAATCTTCGGTGGTATTTAATTTTAGAAAGGATATTATGATCGATTTAAGATCGTTGAATTTTGATAATGAAAAGTTGCCCATTATGGTAGAAATTTTAGGAACCCTAAAATTTCGTTTCATCGAAGCTTTCGCAAAATACACTTCATACATATTTATTATAAACATATAAATGATACTATTGATTCGTATAAATAAATTTAAGTAGAATAAATATAATTTTCGATAGAATAAATATAGATATCCTTAAAAAATTAAAACTTTAAGTGTCATGTCCTACTGATGAAAAAATTAATAACAAATCACTTCTATAATACTATTCCTTTCAATCTCTCCAAATCATTTTATTAAATTTTTTCTGACCGTTTGAAAAAAATTAGGGAAAAAAAAGAAGAGACAACCTTTTCTAATCTATATAACAAGACGTATAAAGGAGCAATTTTGACAGGATGATAAATAACAGAATAAAGAAAACAGAAAGAAAGAGGGGGAGAAAGAGAGACAGTGAGATGTTGTGACGGTGAGGGTACTGAACAGAAGAAAGAGGTTTCCCGTTCGAAGTAGGAGGAGGAGGAGGAGGATGAGGAGGAGGAGGAAGAGAAAGGAGAAAGGGCGAGCGTAAGATAAGCGGAGAAGGAGAAAGCAGCGGTGTGTAGCTACGGACGAGGCACTGATTGCAAGAGACACGCAACAATCGCCGCAATTGACCGCGTAATAGAAACGCGTTATGCAGTCCGCGGTAAGAGAGCCGGTAGGATACCGGTCGACCTTGAGAATGGACATGATTCCTTAACCTGCGTTTTCCCTTTTACGGAAGGGTTCCGCGTGTCGGGTAATTGCCGCGTTATATCGGTCGACTTGCAAAATTCGAGCGCGCCGGTACCGTCTCGTTTCGTGAGCAAACCAGCTGTCGCTCGCACGCGCTAAAATGTATATTACGCGTACGCACGACTATAGTTAACTATGTACATAAGTATGTACAAGTATTTCACCGGAATGCAAATGTACTATTTTCTTTGTGTTTCTTTTTCTTTCCGATCTATAGTTACGCTAATGAACCGAGTTATTATATCGTCAAAGCGACAAGTTACTAAGATTTTTTACATCTGCTTTATTGCAACATTGTGAGAAGAAAATGAATATAAATCTTCGTCAAGAAATATATCGTTTCATGATTTGGTATTTCGATAGGTATGGAAGAGATATCAAATACTAAATCGCTTAAATCTTATCTTATTAATTTTTTTTTATTATTAAGTAGAAACGGTATTTAATGATTAATATTTAAAAGAATAAATATGTTAATGTTATTAAAATATTCAGTAAGTTCTTTATTAAAATATATCATTTCTTACGTTAACTACTGATAGAACGTATAACCATAAGTATGTGGGATTAATTAGTAAGCACGTAAAATAATTTTCTTTTCTAAAGTTACTATTATTATTGATTAAAAAATAAAAATTTATATTATAACAAAAAGAAGAAAAAAAAGAACAGTATAATTTTAAGCTTCTGAAATTAATTACGTTCAGTTCGTAATATATTTTTAACAACTCGAATTAGTTTTGATACATTGTATTCATCAAACACTCTAAGACTGTCCTTCCAAAAATATAAATATTCTTGACATTATTGTGCTCTCTCTACGATCATGTACCTTGATACCTTTTTTTCTATTCCACACGTAGCAGAACATTGAACTGATAATCTTACGGAATATTCTCATTTATTTACTAATGAATGTTCTGTGAGTCTAACTCGTACTCAAGTAATCAAACTTATCACGTAATTTCATAGCCCTATATACATCTTATTTAATTCGGTTAAAAAAATTTCCTTTTTATTATTAAAAATATGTAATATAAGTAAGTCCTTTCGTTAATCTTATTTTTTGTATTATTTTCATCGTCAAATTGATTATTTTTAAAAGTATACGGCATGTTCAAAAATGGCATAAAAATTAGTTCTTCATTAATTGTAAATTAAATAGATTAGATTGATTAGTTCTCGAAAGGAAGAAAATTCTTGAGAGGAATCCGTTAAAGTAAAAACGTGAGATCGCCGAACGAATTGATTCTTCGAGATTCTCGGAGAGCGATCGGGACAAGACAAGGTGCCGTGAGAGCAACTTCAACCGTAAGATCCATCCGGATTAGATAGGGTATATTTTTTGTATGGTAAATAGATGAAAGTCTATAGAGTGTGGGCGCTCGTTGCATCGATCGGGGTGTATGCTAAGCGAATGCAAATCTGTGTCAATCTGCATAATTTGCCACGAGATTTCTCTCCGTTTTCCTTGGTTTTGTCTTGGGCGGCCACTCGGCTTACGCCGATTTCGATCGATCTATTTGCTTTTTGAAAACGATCGTAAAGAATTACTTACGCTTTCGACGTAGCGAAAGGTGTAACGGACGATTGCCTTTTGACTTTGACGTATCAAAAGAACATTTTGAATCTTTAATACGTTTAGTATTTAAATTTATATTCAAATCTAAACGTCTATACGTGTATCCATTCTAGTATCTAAACGGATATGGTATCTAGTTGGATAAATTTAAATCAAAAAATCAGATTACACGCAACGAGAATTTACAGAATAATTTTCGTTCGTACCAACTTCCCATTCTAAAGTGGTGAGAATTTAAAAGAATTAAAAATTTGATAAAAAATCATAGATTATATAAATAGTTCGAACTTTGCAGGATTATGTGAAATAGTGTCAAACAATAAATATAAAATTTTTCAAAAATTTTTATTGGCACGATTAAAGATGGTAAACACAGAAAGATTTGAATTTCTAGATTTAAATAAGATTTAAATAAGATTTTTTGTTTCTTAAAGTTTCCTATAAAAATTTGTATATATCTATAAGATATTTTCATATTCCTACTTTACGAATACTTCGGCGATCACTCTATATATGTTTTATACTTACACATCTATGTGTACATATATATTCGTCCGCGTATCCACATATGTAGATTCTTCGTAGATAGTCAAATAGATTATCTTCAAATTTTTATCGAAAAACATTTTACCGACCGAGATCTAGGAAAAATTTCGATTTGAAATTTTGATTTTCAATTTCAAAAGAGTGGACTTTTAAATATTATAATTTATTAAAATATTATAATTTACCAATTCAAGAAAATCTACAATTTATAATAATTAAAGCAGAAAAGCGGAAAAAAAATTCTAGGTTAGATTAAATGCAGATAGCAATCAAATTGATATAATATACCAATTTGTTATAAATTAATAATCATTTGAATATCGTATTTGTTAGAAATAAAAAAAATATATATAAAGAAAAATTTCATGATTTCATTTTCAGATTTTCATTTTAAAAATTTTAAGACTATGAAATAAAATATCCAATTTCTGGTTAAATCGGAAGTTTAATAATTTTTAATTAATCAAATATTTTAATCAATTATTTCTAATATATTATCAGTCAAATATATATCCAAATTTAATTATAAACGAAATGTTAACATGTATAGTTGAATGACTAATGATACATACTTTTAAATATAAAGAATCTTAAGAGGTAATGAAAAACTGAAAATTACTATAAGTTTTGTTACTACCTTATTAAAATTTTTACTTACGTTAATTGAAGAAAAAAATTTTAAGATTAACTTATAAGAACAAATTTTTAAATATCCATTATTTGTTTGTATGCATAGTCGTAATCATACTTGTAATATTTTTGATGTTATTTGATTAATAACGTTTATAATTTTCACTAATAGTTCTTCTAACTTTGAGTTTCATTAAAATTAGCATTAATATTTCTGTCTACATAACATATTTCACATGTTATAATTATCTTAATATCATAATAACTAGTTAATTATTAACTTAAGGTCTATGTTTACTAGTATTTTAAAAACGATTGATTAAAATATTAAATTAATTAAAAAATACGATAGGATGTTCTATAAGAAAGAAAACTAAAAATTTTTAAACTTCCGGTTTAATCAAATGTCGGATATTTTAATTCGTACTCTTAAAATATTTGACACATGAAATTATGAAACTTTTCTTGATATATTTCTTTTTTTTATTTCTTCTAACAAAAGAAATATTCAAATAATTTTTAATTTAAAATCAACCTCTGTAAACATTTTAAAGTTACAATGTCTTGTACTGTGATAATAGTGACTAATGCACAACAATAAAATGACTGAAGTTATTATTCACAATTAATAATATAAATATAAAGGGGAACGCCTGATAATCGTCATGATAATAGAACGAAAAGAAGGGTCAACTTCACTTTTTTACTGAGGTCCAGAGAATATAGCCTGTTTGCCAAGCCGGATGCTGAAAGAGGTCGAGCTGGTTTTATTACCTACCCCCACTCTAAACTGTCCCGAATGTCAAAGGGCGACTGATGAATTTATATCTTTGTATTATGGTAAAACCTTTAAGGTTTCACAAAAGGAACGGAAATAATAAAAAAAAAGTGAAATATTATTTTTCGATAGATACGTAATCAACTTCCTTTTCGAAATAAAGAGTCGAATCTTTGTCGTTGTCCTTGAGCATGGTGGCGTTGCCAGATACGATCTTGCAAAGTAGGAATACAAATATCTGACCTAACGGTCAACGAAAGAAAGCTCTAAACGACGAGATGTCCAGATAACGTCTCTCCACGATACGAACTTGCTAGCAGAATTTTAAAACTCGCTTAACAAGAGAGATCGAAATAAAAAAAAAAAAAGAAAAGAAAAGAGAAAAGAAAATGAAAGGAAAGAAAAGAGAAAGATCCAGCATAAATTACAAATAACGTTTACCGTATCGATCAAAGATCCAAGTATTAATCCAAGCGTTATAAATAACGGTCGTTTTACCTCTCCTTAATCCTTTTCCCAAGAAAATAAAGCTCGTACGTATAGGAGAGGTAGAAAAGAAAAAGAGGGGTTATCATTCGCAAAGCGGACGGATATAAATATTCGTCGAAAGGAGGACAGAGCGCGCGGCTTATTCTTCGTGATTTATCGTCTCGCGTGTCATGCCCTCTGTACATAATTTCCCGCGGTGAATTGCAGGGTAGCTTAATTGACACGTTATCTCTTTTCGTAGTATACACCTTACGAATACACATTCGTCTTACCCTCCTCCGTCCACGCGTCGGCCTTAAATCAATTCCGAGTACGGACAAATTACCAAAAAGGATTAATGGCTTCAACGCCGGCCCTAATTGGCCCCCCAAATCATGCGAGGAAAAGAGAAGATGGAAAGGAACCTCGAGAGATCCCTTTCCGATCGATGCCGCGCCCTTTTCGATCGAACAACGTCGGCCTGCGGAGAGATGAACGAAGAAGAAAAGAGAAAAAGAGAGACGGGGCGTAACGCCTTCTCTTCATCCCTCTTTCTCTTTCTTTTCTCGATATTAACTTTGCCTTGCCATAAGCAAAGCCAATTCTACGCCTACGTGAAATTAGTCAACTCGTATAGGTACTTGTAAATACACATATACGTGTAAGTACAGATATGTATATACACGTACAGACTCTCCTTATTTTTTTTCCTCGTAACGATGCTAACATATCCTACGAGACAAAATAAGAGATGTTAAATGTTGTATAAACGCACGTTCAATAGTTCCTTAAATAATCATAACAAAAATACGAAATAACGAACGGATTGTTTTCTCTTCGATATATTACAAGAACTGATTGATGATATTTAAGTCTATGTTAAAATCATTTCAAAGTGTCACTTGTTCTTACAAATACAGGTCCGACATCCATCGAAAATTGATTTAATTACATACCGCATTTCTTTTTGACTTCCTTTCATTTCGATGAACATAACATTAATTCTTTCCATTAATTTCTCAAGCGTATTAATTTTTGTCTGAAAAAAGATGCTTGTGAAATCGTGAATACGCAACATGTTAATAATTACTAATATTAATACGAACCACATTATTCTTTATAACGATTGTAAGTAGTAAATCCAGCTTATTTAAACATATTAAATAAACTTCGGCAATCTGTTCTTATCGAACGAAAATAAAAATACTTTTTAACAAAGTACTTTTGAACCTGTATGTATATGATATTTTTCTCTCATATTTACTCGTAGAATATAATATACATCGATATATAGTGGGAAATAAATGTGGAGAAATTGTATATAAGATAATTTCTGAGATAGTCTCGCGAGTGAAACGACTCGGTCTGTCTTTTTTTTATCGATATTTTTTGATATAGATATTTTTTTTGTAGATATAGTCCGATTTTTAAATATTTTAAGTGGTAGAATATCGATTGATAATTATTAACAAAATTCATAAACAATATTCTTTGTTTGTTTTCAATTAAGAAATTACATAAATTATTTGTTATATATCCTTTAATATATTAAAAAATTGTTTGCTTGTACTTTCTGAATCTTAATTTATTAACAATTAACCAAAAAATAATGATTTTTCCTGAACACAGTACATTAATATAATATTGAAAGATAATGTTTATAATCGTTCCATGACATATTATAACATTATTTGATATTAAAGAAGCGTATAAATGGTTATAACATTTGAAAGAATAAAAATAAGTTTCCAACTTTCAGAATAGATTAGTTGATTTTTTTGTAAACAATTAACCCATCGTTAAATTATACGTTGCTACGTTTTTACGTAAATTCGATTGCTTACTGAGATATAATGGATTTTTATTCTATGTGTTAATCATTTTTAATTACGAAGGTCTATTATGTACTTTTTTAAATGAAGAATAAAAATAGAACAATGTGCGTCTCATCTGATTCTTTGCAAGCAATTAATAAAAAGATTTTCGTGATAGACAAGCCAGACATACTGAAAACAACATGACTGAATTTAATGTGTTATATATGGATTCGTAAATACATATTGAATTTGATGCTATCCCTATTTATTTCCTTTAGCAAACTTTTTGATTTACTCAAAATTTAAGTTTTCGCTTCATCTTTTATATGGTCTTCCAACACTTTCTTTGTTTGGTTAGTGATATATCTTCTCACAACTCTAAGTTTTCACAACTCCTCCTCTTCTCTATTCTGCTGATGGGTATGTTTGTTTTTTTCCTGTCTCCGTTTGTATATCCATCCTTTAGTATCTTCTCTATGTTACTACTATATATTTTCACTTCTGTTTCCAATAGAGTTTTCTTCGATATTTTCTATCGTTTAAAACGAAGCCTCTTAGTTTTAATTATATCTGATTTGGATTCTAGATTTCTACTGCATATTTTTTTGACTTAATTTTTTTTTCAGGTATTTGTTCTGTCAAATTGTGTGTATCGTTAAACCCATCTTCTATCTTATTTGTCTTTTGGCCAATGGTTTCGTAACTTCCTTCTCCATTTTCCCACAGTTGGATAATTTTATACTTAAATATTTGAAAGACCTTTTTTGTTAGTTGACTTTGCTGCTTAATTCTAATTCACTTAGTTAGTACTTTTATTGAACTTTTCTCTCATTTAATTGATTTTTTTTTATTTGATTTCTTTGTTTTACAAATGTAATTATATTTAGTATTGATTATATGTAGTAAATTATGTAGAATGTTTAAATATGTATATAAATTAAAATATATAAAAATATATAAAATCTAAGTTAATAATAAAATAATAAAATCGAAATGTGTTCGAAAGGACGATGTTCTCTCTCTCTCTCTCTCTTTTTCTCTCTTTCTCTTTCCTCTTTTTCTGTTTCTGTAGGAGGACGATTGAATGAGACTGCCCACATGCTGACAATGAAGCCTGCGTACGTTTTAATCTAACTCCATTCTTCCAATTTATCCGATGATTATAATAACGATTATGAAATTGTTTCTTTCGTCTAGAAAGATTAGATCTAAGTGCAAAATTCATTAATGGAACAACCATTATTGACAGGTTACTCTTTTTGCATCATCATGTAACCAATATCATGACAAATGTCATGACACAGATCATGACTCGTGAATGTTAAATCAAACCAAGAATTTTAAACAATTAAGAAGAATTAAACAAGAGTTTTATCAGATTTTGCTTAACCGCAAGAAAAAAAATCGAAAGGATTGTTATAAGTAATTTATTAAACGAGTCTTATGTGATAACGATGTCAATCGATATTCAACCATTTTCTAAGTATTAACCATTTCTATCAATCATTTATAAAATTCTTTATCATATCGAATTCTCAGTTAACATATGTATTTATTTCTTTTAGTTGATTGTTAATTTTAATTAACCAATGCAATAAATAATTTAGACTGATTTTATTGTTCTGTAGGCTTTCTATCTTTAAGCCTTATATCTATAATTGCAGTATTAGTAAAATTTATTAATATAGATACGATAAGCTATTATTATAAGTTTTTATTAAACGCTAAAAAAATATCATACTGACAAAATTAATATAATTAACTAATTAACTATAAGTATCTAAAATGTAATTAAAATAAAAAATATAACTAAAAGTTATATTGTCTGAAAAATATGATTACACTAATTTATATAACGATGACAAATCTGTCATTTAATTAAATTCAGTGTATACTTTAAATTTCTAATTCAATAAAAATTTTATTTGTTTAGATCATTTTTTACTTATTTTTCATATCTTTAAAAATTTACGTCTCTTATTTTATCGTATTATAATATGAAAATTCAACGTAGTAGAAATTTTTATGATACGAATTTATATATTTATTTTATAATTTAAATTTTTTATAATACGAAAATTCCTACTATGTTACATCAAAAACGTATTATAACGGAACAAAATATTATTATTTTATGAATACTACAAAGTAACACATAAATACAAAATTTGATATTTTGCTAAAAAGAATAAAAAAAAAGTCTTATATGCAATTTGAAGATTTTTAATAATTTGAAAAGTTCGTGACATTGTACACGAGTAAACGAATATAAAGAAAATTGTAACATTAAAAATTTTTGAAAAGAATTTATATTGATTTCACATCATTAATTTTAATCTTCAGTGTCGTACAAAAATGGCCTAATTTTATACATTTTATAAAAAACGTGTTCAAAAGCGTTTTATAAGAGGGCTCCCACAATTTTTTAGAAAATGTTTAAACATACATAACGAAAACCGTCTTTGCAAAATGCGTGTTAGATGAGAGTTATCTGTGGATATATGTTTTTCAAATTTTACTTGTAAGAAAAAAAATATATATATGTATATCACGATATGTAGCATATATAAGAAACATTTCATTGCACTGGACTATATGTTAGACAATGGACTATATACGTTGTTATTAATTCTAATCACAGAGTAAGTAGGATAATATATACTATAGTAGAAGATATATATGCAAATGTGCAATGTATATATAGGAATATATTATATATTCCTATATACTGATATAGTATAAATTATTTTAAAATTATAATATCATTCCTATAACATTATTTTCTCTGAAACATTAAAGTACTAATTGGATGTTGCTTATTTGTGAGAGAAGACGTTTTTTCAATGATCCAAGACTCATAACGGGATATTTATAGCATGTAGCATTTAGCGGTAGAAGGGAGGAGGTTACGAAGTCGCTTGCGGAACAGCAAAATGGTGCGAAAGGAGAAAGGACCGAAGGGAAAGGAGCCGCGTGAATCTTGTTCAATGAAGCTTAGCGATGAGTGAATTTATGACGGAACACTTTAACCGTTCGTGAAAAGAGAAACGTACATTGCGAGCCGATTCCTTCTCGATAGGAGTTAGAACAAATTTTTCCTAAATTGGTTACTTCAACTTTATTGCTACTTAGTTTAATTTTATTCGTTTCTCCTCGATTATTCGATCGGTGTAATAAATTAAATCGATCGATTAATATTCTTGATATGATTTACATTAAACCCTCCGACGTTGTGTTTAGATTCATTTCTTATGTACCGGAACGACGAGCATGAAGAATTTTAAAATCGATGACAAGATGTGCATTCGCTTTAATGTGGTAATCCAGTTAACCAGGAGCCCGAAAGTCACGCGATGCGGTCCGTAAACCTACGGCCATCTTCAAAATTGCCATGCAGATTTATTCTTTCCATGGTAAAACCCCATCATTAATACGTATTCTAACCGACCTGCTTGCGTCAAAAGATGTTTCGACGAAGCTACCAGATATTCTACCTTACCTAATACGATCCGAACCTGTGTGTCGACGTAGTACGCTTAAAAGGTCCGTAGGCGTTCCGACAGATTGCCAACGAAACGAGTCCGTTTTAAAGAGAAGAATCGTGATCGAGATTCGAACGATCCTGCTGCGAGGAAATAATAAATTAATGGGCTACGCGTGCACGACGATTAAGGGCAAGCATGCAACAATTATGTATGAGTCACCTGAATCGAAGCAAACGTTTCTTTTATTAAGAGAACATACAATGAATAATAAAAATCTTGGCACATTATTTCAAATCGAATAACTTCTTAAGAATTGAACAAAAACTTTGGACTTTTCAATCGACATGAAAAAATTAATTGTCATATGTAAAAATTAATTATGTTTTATATGAACGATATCAATAATTACAAAAATACCATATTTTTTTATAGCATAGGTTAAAACACGAAACAAGCTTTTCATAATTGTTTTATCAAATGTTTTTATAAAGAACGAATATATCAATTTTTGACCACTTTTAAAATGAAAATAATGTTTAAAAATATATAAAATCGTCACGATATCGTACAATTGGAAATATTAAAAAGAATTGAGATAAATTGTAACGGTAAATAATCGAACGATTCAACGCTTTAATCTCGTCTAATAAATCTCGCCAAAATGTTATTATTCGTTACTCGATATATAATAACGTATCCTTTATCGACATTTTAATGCTTTTGTTGTTGCCTCGTTGAAATTTAATCCGAGGCGATTGGTATAAACTGAACGAAATAAATCCGTGGATCGTGCACGCGGACTAAATGGAATTGCGTTTAACCCTTCTAATACGCATCCTGTGCGACATATTAACTTATGACCTACGATGCTGAGTATTCCATTGGCATAATAGTCGCTGCATCCTGTACTACGTAATAACATACGAGCGATACGCATGGATATATTTATCCGCGTCGGCTCGAAAATCATGAGTCGGATAAATCGCGACTTATTCTCTCTATAAATAATTCGGACATCTTATTATCGAGTCAGCATCGATAACATGCTAAATGCCTCACTACAAACTCAGTTACGTTCTATCGACGATACGATACTTCCCGATACGATAAATTATAAACTCGCGTGGAACCCAATCGGCCGCATGTTTTCCGCTTACCGCACGTCGAAAACGAACGAGGAAAACGATACGTGCTAACCAACATCAGCATCGCGCGTATCCGATCGACATCGATCGGCAACTGTATCGAGCATGAGCGAACAATATCGGTAATTATCGCACACAATTGGTGATTTATTAACGATACTTTGCCGTCCTGTTTGACGTTTATGATCGACACGAATGGTTTATACTCATTGCCATACTCGTCTCACGCGATATTAAGTTGTCGCGCTGTAATGATGCAAAACGTCTAGTTTATCGGACGAAAGATCGCTCGTGTGCTTTTTCATTATAAGATTAGAATATACGACCGAAGGAAAAGTTTACTTTCAATTTTCATATAATTTCTGTCGCATTCCCCAATGGTTTCTATTTATTGGGTCAGTAATATAAAGAAATGGTCGATATTTATAATAAAATATCGATATATAATGTAAGTGATATCAGTATTACATAAATTAATACAAAAACTGCGGTTGCTTTGATTAAAATATTTGTGAATATAATAATTTGTCATCGGTAATTTAAATAGATGATCAATAATTATAAAAACCTAGATGCAATCCAACTGCAACCCTGACACTTAATTATTTATATCGATCGCTTATGTAGCGTATTAATATTTTATGATCAGAGTATTTATATGTACTGATTATTTATTATATCATTTACAAAATAATTACCAATGATTAATAAAAATATTGACCGAATAGATAGAAGTATTCCAAAATACATAATATAAAATCGATATACTAACTTGAATATTTTACATCGAAAAAGATTCCGAAGAATCAGTATTTGATTGTTTTTTACTGGGCGATAATTTTAACATCATTCTTTTCTTTTTTTCTGCTGCATGCGAATACTCATGGATTTTTTGTTTCATTTTGTCGATATCGATAATCAAAGCATCTCGCAACTTCATTGATTTATCCATATCACGCAATATAGGCCTAAACATAAATAAAATAATAAATAAGATCAAAGTAATTAATTTGAACATACCAGAATATTTTAAACTCACTGTAGTCCTAGCATACCAGCTTCTAATCTTTTATGAGTATACTCTTCTCTTAAATCTCGTAATAATAAAAGAAAATAATTTAATCGTTCTCTAACCTTCGTTGTTTCTTCTTGAGATTTCGATAACTTTTTTCGCTCTTGTTCTATGTCTTCTATAATGCATATTTCTTTCTCCTTTAAATTAGCTGATATATTTATCATTCCCTCTAGTCTGCATATCAATCAATTATGATACTTTTATACAGGATGTTTCACTTAACTCGAACACTTGAAATATCAACGCTGCTTTTGATGATGCTAAACAATGTTAAAAAAATAAATTATTTTATTCGAAGCGAACAATATATTATTTAATGATACATCTTTTTAAGGCTGCTATTTATTGGATCAATATTTTAAATATTTTTAATCAATATTTTTAATAAATGATCAATATATATAATAAAATATTAGTATGTAATATAAGCGGTCGATATTACATCGATCAACACTGCGTCAGCAACCCTTTATATTTATACTGATCTAGATATTGACAATTATAAAATATTTTATAGTGATTAATAAATCAAATCATAGAATTAATGATTAAATAATAGAATGAATAATCAAATAAATAGAAGTGTTTTTTAAAATCATTTTTCTTCGAAATATCAAAATCGCCGATGTTTCTTTGAATAGATCAATATATTTTTATTACTTTATGATTGCAGCTTATAAATCGATGAATCCATTCGTATAAAATTCATTGAAAAATTCGCCGATATGAATTTATTAACTTTCAAATAACTTTGAAGAAGACTGAGGAGAAGAGTTTAAATTGAGGAGAAAAAATCGAAGAATTCGACGAAAAAAATTAATTAAAAATTTGAGTGATACGTTGCATCTCAAAATCAACAAATTCATACCATTGAATTTTTCTTTTTCAACACTATGATAATAAAAATATATCTATCTATTTTAAAGAAAAACATTCATCACGTCGAAATATTCAAAAGTAATATTAACAAAAATTTTGTATAACTCAAAATATTGTTATCCCCTTTGGATTAAACAATTTCTAACTTGACATTTTTTAATATCGTTGAAATAGCAATGTTGATATCGTATTACAAATGTTCGAGTTAGGTTTAAAAATCTTGCATCGTTTACAAATCCGATAACGTACGTTGTCCAATATTTTTCGAGATCTCGTTCACGCTCGTCAACTTTGTCTATAAGATTAACATTTCCCATACGAAGAGCTTCATAATCCATAGTTGTCATACCCTTTCCTAAAACTTCGAGACTTTTGAGCAACGTATTAATACGTTCGAAACGATGTTGAAGAAGAATATTTTTGAAACGATAGTGCATCAATCCTCTGTGACGTATCATCTAACGATATCAATAATATATTTTTTTATTCGTTTACTTCGATCACTTTATTCGAAAATTATTGTAAAAATTCTAAAGATGTTTTCATTTACTTTTAACAATAAATCTCAAGTAAAGGAAAATTGACAATCATAGGGAAGTATTCTAATTTATGTAGATATTTTGAGATCATATTATTTATTCCATTTTTCTCGATTTTCTAAAACATTAATTCAAGTTAATATAAATTTTCTATAGATGAATGTAAGAAACAGTTTCAGTATTTTTTGACGTTCAGAGAGTTTCGTGCAATACCGATCAATTTACAGTACCGATCAGAACTAGTTTTCCCTACTTCCATCAGATATTAAAACTTTTTTTAAATTAACAAATAAATATTTATTATAATATATTCCTATGTAACGTATTTTGAGATTATATTATTTACATTTTTCTCGAAGCTCTGAGGCATTAAACATATACATTGATATATTCAGCGAGTTCAAAATTATGTTTTAAAATTGATCTTTTGTTTCTCAGGTAAGTAAATTTCTAATTTATTAAATATAATAAAAAGTCCTAGTTTTGCAATATTTTTTGCACATAATTTAACATGATCTAAAATGTTTCCATGTATTGTATTTATCGTATAACATCGATCATCCAACTATTGTTTAATACCGATCAACAAAGCTCACTTTTTGTTTGATCTGTAAATTCAATTTGTTAGCAACTGAAATTAAATTATAAGATATCCGTTTAGTATTTCTTATAGCATAGAAAAAAGGTCCGGAATTTGGAACAGAAAAAAAATGAACAGAGAACATGAATGTGATCTTACAACTATTTCTTTAAAAAAAATGATGTAAAAATAGACTTGGGACTTTTCATGTTTTAAAACCACATTGGAAAATTGATTTTGAACAGTTTGTGGTAAATGCAGATAAAAAAAAACTGAAAGATAATTACAAAAGCCTTAAAAAGATAAGAAAAAAAGGAAGTTAGACGAAAGTATATTATAAATAAGAAAAGATATAATAATCCAATAAGCGGTCGATAAAAGTTAGACTTTAAAGAAAAAGACTATGTTATTTGACAAAAATTAAATGCAATTTGTCGTATGTAAAGATTAATGACATGTATAATGCACAGTTAAGGAAAATATTAAATAGTTAACTTGCAATGTTTGTAAAAATAAAATTTAAATAAAAATCTTCTATCATAATAATTAATCAATCCTATTATTAACATTGTTAATCATTTAGACCTAAAAATCTACTAATTTAATAATTAGTGGGTATTGGACGTTTTTATTTCTTACAAAACACACTTTTTTATTTTTGTTAATTATAAATTTTTGTTATTAAATTATACAAATAAAAATTGACCTACTTTATTAAATATCATTTATTCTACGAAAAGGGTTTTAAAATTTTGGTTTTACCTACTCTAATTTTATAATCAAAGAGCTATAATCAAAAAGAAAGCTTAAAACGATCGATACTACACGATTCTCCCTTATAGTTTCGCTTGCATATTTCAAACGTTTAATTAAAGTTTCTTTAAAACATAGTTGAGATTAATTTATTACAGAAAGATAAACGTGATCCTTTCTCTAAGCATTTAAAAATATTTCCTCATAATGAACAATTTTTCTCTACTTACATGACTTTGAAACTTCAAAGGTTATATCACATAATAAAATGATTAAAGGAAACATCAAAATTCGTCGAATACAAATCGTCAAATTTTCGATAAGACGAAAGTTAAAATCGATCGATATCGTCATAAAAAAAAAGAAAGAAAGAAAGAAAAAAGCAAGGCGATAAACGGACCTGACGATTTGCAATCATGTCCATGGTCTTCTCCGAAATCTTTGCACCGGTCTTTACGTAAACGAGACCGACGCTGATATCTTTCTGACGTGCGAGAAATTCTTTGAAGATGTTTGTATCCTCCTCTTTCAAGTCTCGAACCTTGTCCTTGTAACTGTTTATATCGACCAACAATTGCGTTTCCTTTGTCAGTGCGTCGTCGATATGCAATTTGTAAGCTCTTAAGGCTGCTCCATAAATTCTGTCGACCTCTTCGCTCGATTTATTTTCGATCTCACTGACCAATATCTTTCGTTGGACCTATGTAAACGCGAAGATACGTATGTTGGAACGCATCGAAGAAATATGTTCGTTAATAGAACGAATCGTAAAATCGATCCGCTAGATGATTTCCCCGATTTCAAGGAGACATCATTTATCATTGAAAATATTCGAAGTAAACTTCCCCATTAAAATATCTCAGACTCGACCTTCTTGAAGTGTTGATGGACGCGAAGCTCCAAGAGCTTGTTCCTCCTTCTGATAGGGCGCATTTCATATATCAATCCCTTCATCATATCGATCATGGCCTCGCGATCACCTAAGACCTATCGAAGAAAAAAGGAAAGTAAAGAGACGATGTGATGGCTTCTCAAAGTTTATCCTTTTATTTGCTTCGTTGTGGCTCGTAACAAATAATGATCAATAGTAACGCGTACAAAAGGCGGAAGCGCATAGGAGTTGAAGGGAAGATGGGGTGGGATTGGTGTTGAGGAAAGGTTCGAAGGCCGAAGGAACGCGTAGGTGGAAGAAGAAGGGAAGGGTCTTAGGGTATTACGAAGGTCGTGAGGAATAGCAATTCCATGGGCAAAACGAAGGAGAATGACAGGTTTATGCGAACCTCTGCAGGTATCTCGGCTAGCACGTAATCGGGCTCTACCGGCTCTCGGACTTCCTCCTCGAACTTTTCCACCGGCGGAGAAACTATCGGCGTAGTTATACTCTCTTCTTTCTTCTCTTCCTCTTCTTCCTCTTCGAAGTCCCAGGTCCAATCGATGTCCTTTCGTTTTTCGTACTTCTTATCCTTTTCTTCTTCTATCGAGCTCGGTTCCTCCTCCTCTACGTCCTCTTCCTCTCCATACTCTTCATCCTCCTCCTCCTCCTCCTCCTTCACCTCCACTTCTTCCTTCTTCTCTTCTTCTTCTTTTTTCTCTTCGAAGACAGTTTTCTCGTACACCTTGCCCTCTTCGTTCGAGAGACCGGGAACAGCATTCGAAGAGACTTCGGGACTCTCCTTCGTATCAATCAAGTTCGCGACATCGCCAACTTCTTTCTCAATTTCCATCGTCATTACTTCTGTCATTTCGTCGCGATCGACGCGACTTGTTCGAGATCGCGAGGACAGCCTAACCCAAAAGAACCTTTCGAGCTCTTTTCTCTTTAAACGTCGACAACTGCGACTCGACCGAAACAGTCGAACGAATTCTCTTTACGGTTACTCGATCTTTCTCAATGACTTTTTCTTTTCCTCTTTAGCATAGCCAACCTTGAAAATCGTGAATGATCTTGTCTTTTCTTCGGTTGAAAATCGATTAAACTGCGGCAACTCACCGGATACTATCGTTACCACCATTGTTCTAAGCATCCAAAAACCATGTGACTTCGATTTCATCTTTGCTATCGATCTTTATTCGATTCGCTCGTTTATCCATCGATCGTTTTGTTCTATGAAAAGTTTATTTATGTGATATCCATCCTATTCGATAGCACGCTTTGATAGTAACGCAGCGAAATGAAATTTCGTAGATAGTAGAGTCGGTATTTTTACTTTTCTAATAATTAATTAGAAATAAATTAATAACGACTCGTTGCAGCGAATTCTTTTTATTTTTATTTTCCTTTTCTTTCTATTTCTTTTTTTTCTTATTTTCATTATCTCTCTTTCTCTTTCTTTCTCCTTCTCTCTTTTTTCTCTTCCTTTCTCTCTCTCTCTCTCTCTCTCTCTCTATCTATCTATCTTTCTCTCTCTCTCTCCCTCTCCTTTTTTCTGTCTCTTTTTCTTCCTCTCTCTCTTTCTCTCTCTTATATTTCTTCTCGTTTGAGCTCACCGGAAAGTTTCTCAACCGTCACGAGTTTTCCCACACAATGTCAGTTTGTTCTTTTATTATCGTTTGCCGTTGAAACGACGCTAGATTCCAACGGGAATTAGTGCGGTATACTCGCACGAGGGTGCCAGCACTCTGATTTTTTTAAACCTTGAAACCTTACTAATGATCAGAGGCAACAAGAAAGATAGTTGTCAAATTCATTTGAAATTTTTTATATTATATTTTCCATTCGGCACAAACTATTGAATGAATAAACATTGAAAATAATAGTTTAATGTTTAAAACATGAATAATTGTACATGTAAAAAAAATTAATTCGGTGTAAATATTTTTCTAACGTATCGTGTATAAAAAGTATGATTTAAACTTTCAACAACCGATCACTTAAATTGTATCATTTTCTTTAAGAGTAGTAAATTGACAAATGAACAAAAAAGCGTGGACTTTGATTGGTAATAATTTCTTTACTATTATACATTTTATTAATAATAAATATTAAACAAAATACCGGATATATAATAATAATACTTAAATAGCATATTTATGTAACGTATAAACAACAAAGTGAAAAAATGTTTTATGACGATAGAAGCCGTTTAACTCAGTATTAAAGATAGTTTTGATATAACACATATTCTATAATATTCGTTGAATGCATCACTTTTTTTTATATTATTCAATAACTCGCTTCAATCTTTTTTTCGACTTTTAATTATATATCTTCATTTCTCTTGCTAAATCAGAAATAACATTTTTAGAATGATTCTTGTATCAATTAATAATATCACATTGATCGTAATTACTTTTATGATTATAAAGTCATTAATTTTATCTCTATTACGCATCTGCCAAAGCAGGTTTTAATGGCAAAATTAATATATTATATAACATATAAAATAAAAAATTAGATACGAACGTGTTAATAGTTAATAATAGGTATGTATTTGATGCGAAACATGATATATTTTATAGAAATATATACATACATACATATATATACATATATATATATATATATATATATATATATATATATATATATATAACGGAATAAAATATCAAATATTTTACTATAAATTTACTTTGATAAAAATACAAACATGTAGAATAAAACCATATTGTCAGATCATTACGAACTACACAAATTGATAAAATTACATCAATCGTTTATTTAAAATGTTTATAGTAGACATAAGACAAGATGTAACATAGACATATTTTATTTATATGTATTATCGCTCCGGTATATTATAAGTGTGTAATTATTTTATAAGAGAAAAATTGATGAGGTAAGATTTAAGCGACCAGCAGGTATTTAGACATTCTCTTAGATAGATACACACATACTCTAATTAAGATCCAAATACCACAGAATGAAGTAGGAAGATGAGGTTTACAAGAGGTGCTGCACTAACCATTAACCCGATTACAGGTTCTGGTAGGGTGAAAAACAAGACAAGAAGAGAACGAGTCGAGCCGTATCGCTATGAGCCTTGCACAAGTGCCCATACATGGATTAGATCTCGTGAATGCGAAGATGAAAGATAGGAGGTATGAAAGAGAAAAAGAGAAAGAGAGAGGGAAAGATAGAAAGAGAGAAGCAGAGAGACAAAGAGAGAGAAAGAAAGAGAGAGAGAGAAAGAGAGAGAGAGAGATAGTACTAAGAGGGTAGGGGGTAGCGGAGGGCGCGTGGGCCGCCACCACTGCATTCCTGTAGGATCAAGGATCCCTCCGCTCCTCTTCGTAGGTGCATCATGCATGTCGCGAACGCAGAACGCGCCAAGGTGTTCGTCTCTCTCATAGCAGGATTCGAGCGTTCGCCGTGTCGGCCTCTCTCGGTGTATCGGGCCCGGCTGCTTTTTTCTCGCAGCTCCGCAAGCCCTCTCCTTTGGATTCGCGGAGCAAGTTTTTCCGCGCCGATGACACTGACGTACCAATTTCGTGAGTTCCAGCTCTGGACGTAGCTACCAAGTGGAGGTAGGAGGCCCGATCGAATTTATCGTGGATTTTGCTACGATCGTTTCGATCGTTTCGATGTTAAAATGTGAGCATTGCCTTTAAAATCGTAATCTAAGTCAGCGCAATTACATTAACGAAAGCTTGTATTATAAAACAACAGACATAGGTTGTTTATTAATTAATAAGCGGTCATATATATGCGTCATGTTATACTTTTTTATCAAATAATTCAAAACTCTCGTGGACGAAAATCAAAAGCGATTCAAACGTTAATTTGAAACTTGTTTTTTCTTGTTTTATTTCGCTTTTAATACTCTCAACACTTCAAGAAACGTTTTTCGTAAAATTAACATCTAGGAATTCAGTTTCATCCCTAGTTAACCCTACGCGTTATAAATAATACATCTTTTCATTTTTTGCATAAAAAAAGTAAAATTAAATATATATCACTCTTTTATTAATACACACGTAATTTGTTTTCCACTTAATTACGTGACAACAAATCATTGATGGAAGATAGAGACCGAAAGAGAAATACAGAAAGGATGAGAAGGAGAGAAGCGAAAGGGATTGTGAGAAATAGAGACAGACAGAGAGAGAGAGAGAGAGAGAGAGAGAGAGAGAGAAGAGAGAGAAGGGGCTTCTCGCACTCGGATGCAATCGAATTCCCGCGAGAAGTGTCGTTTCGTTCGACGTAACGTTGTTGGTGACACGCGCGTGCGAGAAGAGTGCACGAGCGGGAGCACATGCGTAGCTTGTCGGGCGTGTCCAGGCCGTTCGTTGGCCTTTCCTCAGATTTGATTTCCTTTCGAATCGCCGCGTATTCCAGGCTCGTCTGTGCAGGCTACGATGGAAACTGGACTGACTGGCTTTAACGCGCGCGTCTCCTAACTTTATGCGTGTGTACGCGTGCACGAGCGCGCACCTATGTTTCGCTCTCCTCCCCCCTCACTCTCTCTCTCTCTCTCTCTCTCTCTCTCTCACTGTTTCTTTCTCTTTCTTTCTCTCTCGAGAATACAAGCGCGTCGAATCGTTGTGCGTCAAATAGAACGCGACGAGAGGGTAGAGGGAGAAAGGAAGTAAAGAAGGAGAGCGAAAGAGAAAGAAAGAGGGAGAAGGAGAGAGAGAGAGAGAGAAATGTTGCAGAGGCCCCACGGATACCATTGTGGCCGGTTGCATAAACCCGCCATCTTGGTATCCTCAAGGACGTGGCTCGAATCCTAAGGTCAATGTACTCGACTCGCATCGAGTGCCCTTCCTCCCTCCCACCCTTCCTCCTACTTCTTCTCCTGCTTCTCATCCTCATCTTCCTCCACTGCTTCTTCCTCGATTTCTTCTTCCTCCGGATCTCTCTCTTCTCTTTACTTCTCTCTTACTCTTTCTCTCGATCCCCTGGGGCAATCTTCTCTCTCTCTCTCTCTCTCTCTCTCTTTCTTCTCTTCTCTTCTCTCTTTCTCTCTCTCTTCTCTTCACCGCGTGAGATGGAGAATCTCATCTGGCCACGAGCGAGATGTCACTACCATTAATCCCGCCGATACGCCGTCCCTGGCCAGGTTCGGATCGAGAGCCCCGTGGCTCTCTTTATTTTTATTTTTTTTTCCTTTTTCATTTTACTCGTCCTCTCTCTCTCTCTTTCTTTCTCTCTCTCTTTCTCTCTTTTCCTCTTCCTCAACAACTTCCCTTGCATTCTTCCTCTTCGATCTTACGACCTCCATACGAGATGATAAACGAAAGATATTGCGCGAGGTACGCCGATCACCTTTCTCGCGCAAAGTACGGCCTCGTTAGAGCTGCCGTTTAATCTTTCACGAAAAAAACGTTCTTCCCTATCTATTCCATTAAGAAAAATTCCTCGGATGTTTGCTCCTCGAAGGATTTTGGATACCAATTTGACGATATCGATATCTACTTAATTTCATTCAGAAACAGATGATTTTTAATATGATATTCCGATATGTTAAACCTTCAGATATTTTCGTAATCTTAGTTGCTGTTTACGTGTCTCAGGAAGTCTGCAGATAGCGTGTGGAACATTCGATGTCGTCGACCCTTTATCGAAGAAGGAGTCGACTTCCCCCCTGTGGTGGCTGTCAAGAAAGTAGGAAGGGAAGGTGTTAAAGTCATGGAGTGGATCGTAAGGAAGAAGAAAGAGTTCTGGGGAACTGGTGAAGTCATGGTGCTCGAGGAATCGGAAGTTTAGAGAGAAAGAGAGAGAGAGAGAGAGAATCAGGATGAAGAAGAAAACAGAGAGGATGAAAAAGAAAGAAAGAAAGAAGAAGAAAATTTCCAGTCATCCTGGCCCACGAGGTTATTCTATTTATATTTGAAACGAGAGGTCACGTCTTGTACATGCCCGATCATTTTCTAATTTAGAGGATAACGATACACGCGATGCGTAATTTAAAACACGTCAAGTCTAAAATATCCTCGGTACGACCAAATGTTCACTTTTATAAAAACACGTATGTAGGTACCTAGAAATACATCTACCTACATATATTATTTCATCAGAACTTGTCTTTGGTTACTGGTATCGATTTATCGTACGTCTCTGAAGTAACGAATTTCAGGAAAAAGAAATGAGGGTAGTTATGAAAAAATTAATTATGTTTAACAGCGAAATAAAAGAGAAAAATGAGGAAATATAAGTAGTGGATAAAGGTTTCAAGAAAGGAGATCTCAAATGATTTGCGATTGAAAATGATTCAACGAGAAGGGAAAGGTCGTGTAACATTGAATCCGGCGACATCAGCGAAGATGTATCGACTAACGAATACATTAACACTCCAAATCCGGCTATCTCTTTCTCGGGTATAGTAGTGTCCGTTGATTCTTGTATATATATATGTATATATGTATGTATGTACCTTTTTATTCCGTTTCGTACACGTAGGAAAGCAACGAGTTCTCGCACCTGCGCATAAGCAGCCGCGCTCGTATTCCGCGCCCATTCGTGCCTGGAGAATAAATAAATGCGTGAGAGTACGTCGTTAAAAGTTTTGCGGGTTCGTGCGAGTGAGCGAGGAAGGAAGAGATAGAGTGAGAGAAAAAGAGAAAGGGGGAGGAGAGGGAGAATGCAGAATACTTGTCGTGACGGGGCACGATATCTTCAAATATCGTACGTTGCATTAACGAGAGAGCATTCCGAGCAGGGCCGTAGTCGTGGCCTCCCGTCGTTCGATTATTAGGAGAGAAATTTCGTAGATACACGGTTTGACACGATTAAACTCCTTTAAACGTAGTAACGTATAAGTATATGCATATGTAGGAGAGAAAGGTATCGTCCAAATGGGTTATCGATCCTGCAGATCGATTTTTATCTGCTTCTCATTAATTCGTCTGATACTTATCGCTTCTCATCGCGTCACAACTTCTCCGCCTCCGTTAGCACACTCGCTGTACAACGATTCTCTTTATATACGGGAGTATCAAATGTAACCGCATTTAATGAGACACGTACAAGCACACGCGTAAATATGTACGTATATTAATCGTTATAATTACTTTCGTAGCTGTAAGTAGGTCTATCTGAAGATAACGTTCGATTATGTCCCGCATTTAGGACATAGCTTCGAACCTTCGACAGGGAGTCACTGATACCAGTATTCATTCCGAAGAACCGATTTACATTATTGCGTTTCCGAGTCGTGGTAGCAGCGGTCTAGGAGACTTCCGTGGTGCGATAACCGGGCGAACGTAAAGTTTCGAGGGAAAATAAGAGAGACAACGATAGACGTTTCGCTGGTTACGGGGTGACTATATGCCCGTGTCGGCCTATCGAGGTTATCGCGGGCCTCGTCGTAAATTCAGCCTCCCAACAACACTGGTCTTTAGACTCTTCCTTTCTCTCTTTCCTTTTCTTTCTTTCTATCTCTTTCTTCCTCTCTCTCTCTCTCTCTCTCTCTCTCTCTCTTATTCTCACACTCCCTCTACTTTCGGAGACCGTAGGAGACTCCGACTATTTCCCTCTCGCTTTTATTTTTCTCATTTCTTCCCTTTTTCACTCTCACTCTTCTGGGTTACGTACGATGAACCCGTCCTGGCCATGCTGGTATTTCGCGGCCTCGCGGAGAAGAGATCCTCTGCGAGCAAGTATCTCTTTCCTTCTCTTCTTCTTCTTCTTCTTCTTCTTCTTCTTCTTCTCCTCTTCTTCTTTCTCTTATTTTCTCTTTTACGTGCCACGAAGAAGAGGAAACTTATACGAGGGACGAGCACGAAGACAGCCATATATTCTGAGCATACACACCGACCGCATACTAGACGTGGACACTTACAACCCATGTAAGGGTCCAATGTTCGAGCCACGGCCACGACCGGGCATTCGCGAGGGCGCCAAATGACTGCCGCGCTAAATCATCCTAGACGAAGTGTCTTATCCTGACGACTCGAACCAATCCAACGATTCTACTACCTCCCTACATTCTTCTCCCTTTATTTTACGCTCATGTGAACGAGACGTTAACATGACTACACGTGGTCAATCGCCAGGAAATATTTGTTTCATTGCGATATCGAAATCTGAAAGAAAAAGAGATGGAAAAGGAGAAAGGGATTGTTAAATAACAAAAAGACAAGGAGAGAAGAGAAAAAAAATTTTCCTTTACTACTGCGACGTGGTAATCATGGGTCACGTGTTGTGGTAATAAATCATCCTAGTCGAGTGAATTCCACTTCGACGATGCTGTCAACGAGCAGAGGCCTCCAAGAGATAGCCTATGCGAAAGAGGCACTTTCCGAACGAGAAATTCGTTCCTAGCTCTCTCTTTCTAGCCATTCCACGTCCTACACCGATGCACTGAATCACTCTGGACAGGCTTGTAATTTAAGGAGACAGAAATAGAAACCGATGGTATACGAAGGGGCGGTTTTCAGTCGCGAACGTGCAAACACGATTCTCAAGAGGCGCGTTACACGTCGGACAGGGTGATACGGGGCGGTAGAAAGAGGGAAAGAGAAAGAGAGAAAGAAAGATAGAGAGATAGAGGGGGAGAGAGAGAGAGAGAGAGAGAGAGCAATCGCGCATCCTCGCTTTATCCGACGGGATAAAGGAGAAGAGCAAAAACGAGGATCATTGTAAGCATCTCCGACTCTCACACGCTGTCTCATTGAAACGTCGAACGCGCGACCTTGCCAAAGGTGAGGAAACGAAACAAAAGAAGGCGAGTACACGAGGCCGCCTGTGTATTTTATAATTTCGTTCGATGAATTGGCATTAAAGCGCATTCAACCCCGTCCGCGAACATGCGATCGCAAGCCCGATGACGAGGCGATAAATTCGTTGAATTGAACGACGTATGTTCGTTGGATAAAAGAGCTTTTACGAGTCTCACCCTACGAGTACTGCATTACGATCTAACGCGGATTATAATTCTGTTATTACAACAAATAAATTCGAGAAGATTTTTCAAATAATCTCCTCGGTTTGAACTCCGTCACACCGAGATATTAGCATCTCGATCGTTGATTTTTGTCGAGGATGAAAAGGACATCGAACGTGGATCGACTTAGACGTACGATCTTACCTACACTTCCTGCATCGCTTTTCTACGAACTTTAACGAATAGATATGGTCTCACCTTGACGGTGAGTCCTCGACGTCAGAGTGACAGAGGCTAAAAACAGACAAGTCAATGTCCGACCAGTTACTATCACGGACACGTTATAGGCGAGCTGCCTATCGTATAAAAAGTATACAGAGGATTTATTGATAGGCATTAAGAAAAGTTTTCTCGATATTCTTTGTACCGTTAATCGTCTCATCTCGTCACGATCTACGTCCACCATGACTTTTCGTGAATTTATCCATGACATTTTGCTCGACGATAAATCGTCAATGTTAACGACATGATTAAATAAAATATCGACACTCACCTTCTACGACGTTGTCGATCGTGCACGTGAGGCTCGTTGAGCGAATGCCTTCGTCGATCGCGATTTCGTTTCTTCAAGCTCTTACCCTCGCTGCCGTAGATAGGGCCACCTCTCGTCAAACCACCAGGATCGCCGCCGACGAACTTCTCGTGATAGTTAGAGCCACTCGATCGCGGCCTATCCTGTCCTTGAGACTTGGAAGAATTCCCATGAGGGCTCTTTCGTATACTATTATAACCGTGACGTCCGTGTTCTCTTGGTAGACTGCAGTAAAGATTTTGTGATGTGCAAATAGTAGCTCTGGCAAAGTACTTCTCTTCGTTGCTGACGTTCGCGTGATTTCCATTTGTTTTCGACGGTAATGCGGAATGAATATCGTGGCTTCCTTTCGAACCGCCTCCTAAATGTTCACGCAGCCATTTTCCTATACCACCTCCACTACCATTATTTCCGGCATCACTTCCGTACGAATCACCGGATTTGTTCCTGTGAAAAAAAAAACCGAGAGAAATGATAAATCTCTTTGTTAATCGATGGTGAAGCAAATACGAAAAGTTTTACGAATATTAGAAACTCGAGAGACATCTAACGTAGATGGTTATATCGCACAATAGAAGAACGTAACGATGGCCTATGTCCAGTGGTTTCGATTTCAGTATCGAACCGGCTCGATGAAGAAAGAAAGGGTCGTGTACGAGAGAGAAGACAAAAAGAAATAAAAAAGAAAAATAAGAAGCGTAAGAGAGAGCTTGGGCGAGGTAGAAAGAAGGAGGGTGGGCGAGAATAACGAGACGAGTGTTGAAGACGAAGGAGAGGCGTATGAATGGCACACGGCCTCAGGGGAATCGGGGCGAATGCTTTATAATAATAAGGACCGAATGCGTTACGAAGAGAAAGAGAGAGAGAGAGAGAGAGAGAGAAATAGAGGGAAAGAGAAAAAGAAAGAAAGAGAAAGAGAGAGAGAGAAAGAACCGGAGACAAAGACAGAGACAGTAAGGGTCGAGAAGTAGTTAGGACACGGTGACCTTGGCAAGGTCACTGATACTTCTGGCCAACGCCACTAGAAGCCGCCACCGTGCGGTACCACACAAGTCTTCTCCTACTCGTCTTACCGCCGCTGCTGACCATCCTTGTCCATTTCTTCTTTATCGGTAATACCAAAAGTACGAGAAAGAAGAGTCGATCGGTCCTAAACGGTGGAGACATCGACGTGAGGCTAAGAAAGGCGCGAGCTCATTCCACTCTTGATAGCAAATGACGTCTCGTGCGACTTTGAACGCATTATACCACACGCTTACTACTAATCTCGATCGCTAACGAAATCTTGGCCGCGTCGTAGGTAATTTCCATATCGATTTAACGAGCATCGAAACGCGTCGCTCGAGTACGATCGAATTGAAACGGAGAGAGAGAAAGAGAGAGAGAGAGAGAGAGAGAGAGAGAGAGAGAGAGAGAGAAAGAGAGAAAAAGATACGCGAAAAAGCCTGGTTACTAAAGACTCAATACAAGCAAACGTACTTAGCGATTCGACCAAGATGCGCCTAATTAATTGCGCTGAAATTAATTAGCCGCGTAACGCAGGTTACTTAATTGACCGGGAAAGAACAAGTCCCTGGGCTTCGTGATAAGAGGAACGGTCAACCTCGTCCGTGGTTCTAATCGGACAAGGAGATCTCGACCTCGAGAAAGGAGAAAGGCAAGAGAGAAAGAAAAAGATAGAGAGAGAGAGAGAGAGAGAGAGAGAAGAACGAGAGAGAAAGAGAAAAAGAGAGAAAGAGAAAGAGAGCTTCGGCACATCGACAGCGAGTTTCGTGACTCCAAGCGAGTGTATTATCTGGCGTGTTACGCCACTGTATAAAATTCCGGTTCTTTGGCCCATCCTACAGGTCCCTTCGTCCCACTCCGGCCTTTAGAGTGCCCCTTCACCCTCTTGTACACTACTTTATCTCTTCGCCTTTTTTCCACTCTTTCCTTTTTGCACCTCGCTGTCGTCGTCGTCATCGTCGTCGTCGTCGTTGACATCGACGTCATCGTCATCGTTGTTTTCGTCAGTCTTCTCGTCTCATAGAACGCTGCTAGATCTTCAAAAATCAACGTATTATCGACGAGACCATTCCCGAAGGTTTCGTTTCGTTTCGTTTCGTTTCGATTTCGTTTCGTGCACTGAACGATCGATTTTGGCTACGTTCCACTATATTCTTCCTCAAAGTCACGTCGAAATCGAAGAAAATTAATGACAATGTTTACGTTCATTCGTTTATCGTTACGATCATGTTCTCTTTTCTCTCATCTTTTTGCGATTAAAATATACGATATAGTTAGATGTATCTATGGGAGGGAAAGGGGAGATGGGAACGATGACATTTAACAGCGCTTTCCTTGAGTCCGTTATGAAAGCAAACGATATGGTTTCGAACTTCCGACCGAATGTTGTTCCGCATTAATCGTTCTTTTCGATCTAAAATGGAACAATGAGAGAGTCTCTACGTGACGTCGAGGTAACTTTCCTCGACTGAATTACGACGAAGCATCGCGTCTCTCTCTCTCTCTCTCCCTCTCCCTCTCTCTCTTTCTCACTCTTTCACTCTCGCTCTTTTTCTCTCTTCAGGTATCGCCTTTTCTAACCCGTCTACCTTGATTACCGTTCGATCTCCGACTCGACAACGACAACGTTGGCTTCTTTCGAACGACATTCTCACTCGCACTTAACCCCAAGTCTTCGTCCTCGATGCTAAGCAATGCGTTCGTATGCGGCTCCGCCGAGACCGATTCTCTTTTTTGCGGCATTTCGTTTGGTACGCCTCGTTCTAGTTTATTTGTCGACGTTACCGGCCCTCGCGGAGGCCACCGTAGCCAGAACTCGAGAGAGCTTCGTCGATGAGAAGCATTGTTCCGTTGCAATAGCGTAGCCACAAAATTCGAATGATTCGATTGCCTCTTTAAAAGTTGATCGATGATTTATCTTATTAATTCGATGTTATACGGATTTCATTCCGTATTGAATTTTTGTTAATACTCTACGATTAAAGTTTCGTTTCATATTTTTCTCACGAAATGAATCGTGAATTTATGTTCGAATATGTTAAAATTATACGTAATTATGTTTAAATTATACGTAATTATAAGTCATTGTATACTTATATACTATGTACTACATACTTATTAGTATACAGTATAAATTATAATTTAATGTAATATTTAATGGATATATTAAAAAAATTAAAGAAAATTAAAAATGTATCTTATTTGAAGATATTATAAAAATAAATGTTGTCTTCTTCGTTAGTGATTTCTTACAGAAAGAAAAAATAAAGAAAAAGAAAAAATAAAGGAATACAAAAAGAAATGAGAATGTAGACAAGCCGATATTATCTACACCGGTATTATCGAGCATTGAAAGGCAGCCTTTATGTAAAGCGTAATAGATACGTTCACTAAACGTTTCAACGGCAGATGTTACACATATATCCTTAGAACGTCGAAATAAACATGCTCAACGCGATCCAAGCAAAATCGTTGGAGTTAAGACTAGACTCTCGTTGTCTTATCGAACATCTTTCTCTCGATTCTCTCGGTTAGAATACCTTAATAACCTCGGTGCATTCGAAAGGATGATCGGGTAAAGACGATGCTCGTGAAAACTCGCAATTTCACGGAGCACCCTATATACGGTCTACCTCTTTCGCCCTACACCTTTCCGTGGCTGGATGGCCTGGACTCTCTCGGGCTGGTTCTCGTTCTTCTTACTCTTCGTCCGGCTCTTCGGGTTTTGTGTGGCTTGAGCTTCGCGAGAGTTTTTGTTTTCCTCTTCCTCCGCATTCTCTCTTCCCTCTTCTCTTCTTCGCATACTCCTTCGAACGTTCGTCTCTCTCTTTCTTTCTCCCTGTTTCTAGCTCACCGAGAGCTTCTTCTTCTTCATCTCTCTTTCTGTCTCTCTTTCTCTCCCTCTCTCTCTTCTTTCGCTTTCTCGTGAACGCGACAAGCGTATGTCTTTTCCCGACTATGTTCCTATCCTTACCGTCTCTTTGCATCCTTCTCCATGTCCACTCGCTTCCTTTTTCTCGTCCGAAAGCCGCTGACCATGGATCTTCTCCTAAGGATCCTCCGTGGAAGCGAGTTCATGTTATTCTCGTTTATTAATTTACCACGTTGTTAAAACCACCGCACGAGTTGTCTATATTTATTTCGATCTTTAATTTCGACACGCGCTATTCCATTTATGTAGGTACAACGGATAAAAGACTGATTATACGACGACTAATTAGAAAGTATCAAGAGCATCGAGAAGAGATCTACATTAAATAGATGTCTAATAATAGCAGTATTTGACCATTTCTTCGATCTATTAAACGAGTAAGAAAATATTAGAATTACCTCTCTCCCTCTTTTTCTTTTTCTCTCCCATCCCAATCCCCGTTATTCTTGCGATCTTTCCGAAGATCACGTTGTTCAGAAATTGGCCAAAAGCAAACAAGCGAGTCTGCTCTCGTTATGTCAATATTGACCCTTCCACTCGTTTGAAAGTCAGAGGTTTTATGAGTCGGTTAAACGATCCGATCTTCTCTTTACTGATTTACCTACTCTTCTTTCACTTTGAGAAAGAGATAGAGATACGTTTTCGGCCGATGACAGGGACGCATAACTATCGCGCTGTAAATATATTTGGCTAAATTCAACGGGGCTCCTTTGGTCGGTTCCTTTGACTGTTCCGAAGAAGAAACGAAGGACTAAAGGAAGAAACAAGGAAAGGGCAAAGGCTCCAACGGTGCAGCAAGGACAATGCTCCCACTGTTCAGAAAACTTTTGGAGGCTTGGAGGAGTACCTCTACCGTACCTCTCTTGCTCTTCATCGTTTTTCGGGCTCCCTTATCGAATCGTGATCGACGTTCACGAAGCCGTGACTTTAGCCTTTCACGCGGCGCCATTGCTGCGTGCCACGAATTCGTGCGCAACCCACACGCACCTCTCTGCGATCGTCGAGTTCCATGTACATATATGCGTATCTATACATGTAACACGCCCGCACTCGACACACCGAGAAACACGAAAGGAGATCTCTTATCTTTCTTTCTCTCGGCTACGGACTTTCAGCTATATCGTTGTTACTAATGTCCTGTCTGTTGTGACAGCCACTGTACGGTGAATCGACGACTTTAAGCTTCGAATGTCTCCAAGTTAATAAAATATATCATGGATTGATAATTGAGAAGTTGGGTGGAAAAAGGTCATTTCTTAAAGAAATCACGTTTTACGAAGTGCCTTTTTTTTTTAAATTATTTTTATATGTAAAAGTATTATATAAAATATAGATAATATATAAATATATTATAATAAAGTAATACATAAATAAAATGTAAATATTTGAAATAGTTATATAAAAGTAATCTTATTTTATAAGTTATTGTATGAAAATTATGTTAATAGATGTTTAATTTCTGTTAACAAGGGATACATGATTGTTTGAATTTAAGTTTAAACTCAGGAAATATTAAATCAGAAAAATTATAAAACTTAAATTTAATGAAATATTTGGAAAGTGAAGATATACAGTGGTACGAAAATAACTTATCCAGAAATGAAGATCAGAAATCGGACAAGTAGGGAAGACAAATGAAAATTATATATAATGATTTAGAATATTAACTATTTTTGTTTCATTCCATAATTTAAACAATTTTTTAATATAGTTTTTCATACTTTCTAGAGAATTGTTTGTATTTGATATTAAAAAAATAAATAAAGATTATAATATAATTTTTCTTTATTTTTTGTAATTTATATTCTTTTTTATGCCACGAGTAAAATTGTAGTGATCTATGAGAATGAAAACTTTAAACACTTGTATCGCAAAATGGTGTTTTTATATAAGTGCGACTTTGAATAACGAGATCAAGAAAGATCAAGTTCAATGGAACAAATGATATCTTTTAAAATCCCATGCATACCCATCAATTCCATTATCCCATAAAATTGTAGATACAAAAATGCATTATATATTTGTATATAAAAAATAGAAAACAAAAATTAATATTATGTTTTATATATAATTACCTAACGTTATAATTACAATTGTTTGGAAATTTAAAATTAGTTTCAGTTGTAGCTTGAAGATTTATAATTGGCTTTGTACCTGTTCTTATAAATGGAGCTTAACACATTGAATACCGTAGATAGTGATGCGATTTAACCATGAAATACTTTGAATTCTTTCGAGTCTGTATATATGGCAAAAAATTCGAATCATTTCGAACATGATTCGAAACTTAAAACTCTTGAAAAAATCTAGTCTTCATGGATCTTAAGTCTTTTTCAAAGTCTTAATACGTATCGATAAAAGGTAAACGGTTTGTTTTAGTGTTCTTCTTGAAAAGATCGGATGTCGATTCTTACCTACGTATTATGTTTTTGTTGAGCGTTTACTTAGACGAAAAGAAACAGAGTGATTTGTTAAATATTGTAAATTCAAGATCTATCGAAATCCAAAACTTATCAAGATTTTTAAGAGTTTTAAAAACTAACAAATTAGACACGATCGATCGACAAAAGTTAACAAAGGAAGATTTTTAATCTGGAAATATTGATTTTAATAAAATTTTGTCAATATATGTGGAATACATCGACTTATGCGAAAACATGTTCTTACACAACTAAGTAATGTACAGAAAAAAATTTTTGTATAAAAATTAAATCATATTTGAAGACCTATGAAATCGTTACAAAATATTAAAAAATACTATATATAAATATTGTCAAAAAATATTGTAACTGTAAATATCTTATACAATTTTATATTATACCTATTAATATCTAAGAAAATTAAAACAAGTTTTTGATGCAATTGCATAACGTATAGAGAAAATTGAAGATCTATGAGATTGTTACAAAATATTAAAAAGTATTTGCAACTGTAAATATCTTACGTAATTTTGTGTAATACTTGTTAATATCGAAGGGAACTGGGCAAATACTCGTTGGACAATCAACACTTATTCACGGAGCGGAGATAGGATCAACACTCGGATTCAGGATAAGGTAAACCCAAATCAACACTTTCGGAATGCTCAGGTTAGCTGCGATCAACATTTTACCCTGAAGGATGGTTATGGAAAGAATGTAACGAACGAGTTTTCGATGGTTATCGAATTGTGGTTTACATACTCTAAATCGACCTTAATTATAGGTACTACACGAAAAGGGATGATGTATTGATCTTTTATCTGTCTTCAAGAATGTTCAAAAAATTTTTTTATTATCACGTGATCATGATTTTAGGATAAACAAAGTAGTTATTAAATGTTTAAAAACAAAATTGTCAAACAAAATAACATCATGTGATTATGTTACATGTTCTTAAATTTTAATTAGAGTTAGAAGAATATAGAAATAACACTTATAGTTAAAAAAAAAATTATGTGATTTTATAATATTATAAAAGTGAATAACAGGAAATCCAATTATTGGCCGGAATTTCAGCAATTATTTAAAAGAATTAATTAAAAGAAACAAGAAACCAAAAATTATCTGTAATATAATATAATCGACAAAATTGATAAATAAATAGTGAATAGGCGCTGAGTAAGAAAACAGTTCAATTAATTTTTTACTGTAATTATGTTCTGCCAGAATTACATACTGTGAAAATTGATACGAAATTATAGAATAAATGTAATAATAAGTTCTCACTTACAGTATAACAACATGCTCTTATGCTATAAATATCAGATTTCGCATTATCCTAAATGATGTTACAGTAAAAATTACAGTGAAACATAGGATTAAATAAGATTATTTGTCGAAATAAAGTGTAAAACTTGAATAGTATGTTATATACACACATACACATGTATATGTATGAATAAGTTTTCCAATGAGTATAAAGGTATAAATAGATATAAATACATGTTTATATAATTTATACTTGACAGATTAGTTATTTCAAATTGTTTCAAAATAGACATCACTGTAAATGTCTGATTAATAAGCAATAGATAATATATTAACGCACTACTAAACAAAACTTTCGTTATTTAACTAACATCATCCAATCACTTGAAATCCCAAATAAATACAATATAGTTCAATAATAGCGGACTCTCTCTTTATATATATATATATATATATATATATATATATATATATTATTCATGTTCAGTTTAATTTTATCGCTTTAATATCCGTAACGTCGATCGCTTTGATGAGTCGATTGATCGCGTTTTTTCCTGATCCTTGAATGAGGATAAAAAGAATCATGAAAGCGTTCGAAGAAAAAAGAGAAAAGTAGTTTAAACGATCAGAATTGAGGAAGGTTACGTTGGACTGATCGAGATCATCCTCGTCATTGGCGTAGCAATTGCTCCCCCACAGGTCAGAGTTCACAAGGTAAGGTTTTGTTTAACGGTATCGCCCGTCCATCCACGACGCTAATACCTCTCGCTACACGGTCATTACTCCGGCGGTTGGGACACTGATTGGCTCGTTACGTCACACGATCTCACGCTAATGATCCCAACAAGGCACCGGATATCTTCGATCGACTGGATCGTTTCGGTGGAATGTGAACGGACCATGATAGCCTTGCGCTCGATCTCTCGTTCGTATATCACGTAAAAAAAAAAAATCGATCTGATTCCGGTGAATCCAGGTCGATTTCCCGATTAGTCTATGATACCTCCAAAAAGAGATAAAGATGAGATAGAATATTGCTGAATAAGAGAAGCACGCGCTTACTTTAATAACGAGATAGAAGGGATGTGAACAGAATGATATTCTAATGGATACTCTTTACCATCGAGACTCTGTTATTAAGCGTCATTAACGCGTTAATCATCGTACCGAGCTCCAGTGGTGCGCTGTTTACATTAGCCCTTGTTGGTAATTAGCGGTTAGTAATGAAGGATAAAAAAAAAGTTAAATAGATAGACATTACATTTAATAATGCTTGATCTAGTTGAAGATTATTTTACAACATCAATATATATATATATATATATATATATATATATATATATACACACACACACACACACCATATATATGTATGTATGTATATATATTATATATATCATATTTGTGTGCGTATATGCGTGTGTATATATGATCTTGGGAACGCTTTTAACACTTCACTGAATACCTACTTCTTAACATTTAAGAGCTGGTGCTGTGCTCGAAGGAAAGTGTTAATGGACGAAAGTGCGGACATCGCCTTTGATATTTTCCCTCGTAACGATCGTTGAGAAGAGATATTTTCATGTACATACATACATACCGCGGGAATATTTCTAAAGACCGATTACTCCGCTTGTACGATTCCGATCTATAAAAACGAATTACGCCGCTCCATTAATTGCTATCTTATTTTTATCGGTCCATTACTCCTGTTAATTTAGATACGAATCCATGGTATGTAAGTTCTTAAGAACATCGTGGAACATGCGACATGAGATTGCTTTAAAAGCTTCCCTTTCGAAGACTTAAGGAAGAGAATTGCAATACGTTCGTGAAGATCTTTCGAATGAACACGAGACTCCCTTCTTAAGGAGTTGCCGTCGGAAGGACTTATGTTCGCACGTCACCGTACCTACTACTATATTTCCTGACAATGAGTAGTAAAGCTCTCTGATGGACGTCCTAAAAGTTCATTTCTCTTTTGCGCGGGAGAACCCAAGGAAGGTCTTAGAAAAATCGGTGGAAGAGATACGCAAGAGGGAGAAAAGAGAAAGATACAGAAAGAGAGAGAGAGAGAAAGCAAAAGAGAAAGAAAAAATGACGCTTGTCCTGCAACCATGATAGTCTGTAAAAATGTTTCTCTCTGCGCAAACCAATAGCAGTGGCGATCGCATTTGAATACCGCCTGTCCTTGGCTACTATTGTCTGCCTTCCTCTCGTCCACCTTTTTCTCCTTCTCCCCTTTCTTTCTTCTTCGTCTTCGTCTTCTTTTACTTCTCGGTAGTAGTTCTCCATTCCTTTCCTCCCTTTGCTTTTCCTTCGCACTCCTTCTTCTTACCTCATTACACATATCCAGCTCGTAATACGTATGCATACCCTAGCGATGTTATACGTTCGCTTTACCACGCGCCAGCCAGCTCGTCAAATCGCAACTTATGATCTTCCTTTTAACTACTATCAACGCTTAACCGCTTCTCTTTCTTGCGATGAATTAATCTCCAATTAACGATGCCAGAGCGATTAACTTATGCTAGCTTCGTTATTCGATGTTGGACAAGTATAACGAATAAATTACGGGTTATGCTTGGAAAAAGATTATTGCTTTGTCAAGTTTTGAACAGTTTTTTCCAGAAGGTTTTGCTGAGAAGAAGTGCTTGATTATAAATAAGAGAATTATGATTTAGTGTAACATGTGTGGAAATAGGGAATCATGGATGGCGTCATTTTACGTGAGATGATCATAAATGTAATACTTCTTACCTATATTCATTCGACACATGTCCATTATTTATATAGTATTAAATAATAGGTAGAGCAATAAATAATCAGCTACCAAATGTGTTTTTATCATAGACAACAAAAAGCATTAAGAAGCAAGCTTACCAATGTTTATAACGCATGGTTTATTTCTATATGCATTATATATGCTTATATAAGTAAATTTCTAATCTCTAGTTTTAATCTCTACTTTCTTTTTCTAATGTTATAGAACTCAATTATCTAGTTAACGAGCTAAAGTTTTTTTGCTGTATTATAATCCTAAAATTGATACTTTTGTTTTCATATAATTAATGAAAGACGAATGAACAATAACAAGAGATGAATAACAAAATTCATGGGTAAATTTAAACAATGATATAATTTTTTTTTTCAGATATCGACCCAATACAAATACAAACTTATAGTTAAGAAGATAATGGAAATCAAGAGAAAGTACATACACGCACATACACAAAATACGATTTTATAATATATATATATATATAATATATGTACATATGAATAACAAACAAAAATTTATATAAAATATTATATGTATTTATTATGAACTGAATAAACATTTTTGCTTCAGTGATGTTGATCATATTTCTTATATAAATCTGAAGCTTTCTAGATCAGTCAATCAATCGCAGAAAATTTTCTAATTTTATTCGATTTCAAGTTCAGATTAGATGAGTTCTTTCTAACTTCCAAGTGAAAATCATTCCGTCTGGAAAAAATTCAAAAACTTCTGTTCGAAGATAGGAAGTTGTTAATAAAATTACATTTTTAAATTAGATATTAATAATTTTCGTTTATTTCAACAACGCAGACAGAGAAAACTTTTTAGTAAACTTAATATATCGACTTATGCAAGCAAAGAATTCCGCTTGTTTCGATGGAGTATAAGCCGACCTTCTTACTGGTATGAGCTTTAACGTTTATATGTTATAAGAAGAAAAAGAGAGAGAGAGAGAGAGAAAGAGAGAGAACGAGAGAAAAAAAGAGAAAGAGAGAATGAAAGAGAAAAATAAAGTGGGCGTGCATACATTTACTGTCAAACTATGAATCCGCAGGCCTTCTCTTATCGCCTGCGTCCTATAATTACACAGTCGGGGTCGCACGCGTATAAAGCACGATCTTAACGCTTCCGATCTTTCTCGACCGCGCTAGGACGTGCAAATGTTGATCTTCTTTTTCTTTTTCGTTTCAACGTATTTGCTCTTACAAAGTTAGGAAAATTATAGGCGTTTGACGTATACGTTGACCAAGTTACTTGCAAACCAACCTGTCAGATTATAATCATCCTCGCGTTCCAGAAGTTGCAAGAACACGATTTAGTCCGATACCGCATGGAATTTCTCAGATTTGCGTATGTTACATGTACGCGAAGAATAACTTCTGGATAGAACGCGTCTCCATTATCTTAGAAGATTGTCGTACATTTCTACTTTCATATGGTAAAATATCGAATACGATAACGAAGTTTCATATCGAACTAACTTCTAACGTTAGATAGTTTTTCCTCGAAATATTAAAAATTCGTACGAGCTATGTGATTTAATATAAACCGTTGATTGCATTGCGATCGTTAGGATACCAGTATGCTAACGAGGGAAAGCATGAATCTCTTACTCCTACAACCTTCCTACGCTGGTTAGAAGAGTTCGACGACTTTTCTTTAGCAATTAAGAGAAGAACAGCGAAAATTTATGAAGTTGCATACCAGTCGAGAATACTAACGTTTTGTTTGACGGAAAAAATAATTTCTAACGATTTAAAGAAATGTTTTGTTCAATAAAATCTATATCAGATCTTCTGTTATTACATATTTAAAAAATTACGGTAGTCCATTAAAATTCGAAATACGCTCGTCGATGCATTAAGTTAATCAGGATAGTTACGTTCAAAGGAAATAGGCGCGTTTTAGTAATAACAAGAATAACAATCTAAGTAAATTTGAAAGAGCAAAACGATAGGAAATATTCCGTGAACATACCACGTCCATTACGACGTACAACATTCGGAATTCTCCTTACGATCGGAAGAACAATTTATGCGAAATGAATAAGGGTGTGTGTAACATGGGAATCGACGCTCCACTATACGCAATGCCTGAATTTCATTCGTTTTCGTAAGTCGTAAAATCGAATGATAACGACGCTTAAAATCCCATCGACGTATCCATTAAAATCTATTGTACTGCTACTAAGAACTCCGCTTTAAAGTTACATAAGTTATTTACAGATATATATATACATATATATATATATATATATATATATATATATATATATATATATCTGTATATATATATCATGCGAGCGCGCGTGTTTATCGAAGATATATATTGAAGATAAATGTATTTTACTTCATTGAATATGGCAAAAAAGTTTTCAGTGCAATACAAGTAGAATTTAAATGAAAGTAACATCAACATGTAATCCTCTTTCTATAAGTGTATTTTTTCATAATACAATTACTCGTTAAATCTTTCCATTTACTGAAATTCAAGTAGAACAAGGTCAAAGAAAAGTGGTGAAAACTGGATCGGACATTCCTCTGAAATTAGTTGGAAAGTGTTACTCTTGGATATATTACAAATGTTTATACAGATTTAACGTAGAATTTTGCGTTCGAAAAATATTCAGAGATCAATTTTTATATCACGAGCGATATTGTGCGATGGTAGTTGTAAGTTCTTAAGGATATTGTGCTGGTGTGGATGGTAAATTAAACGATAATCTACGTAACCACTTGCAGATTTTATCGGTCATATTTCGTGTTCATTGAGAAAGGCAATCGACATTTCCGAGGGTGGAACCTTTCCTATAAGACTAGTACCCTTCCCAAGAATATGAAGTACACGGTAGACGAAGTTTTTTAGCTTAAAGCTTTGCCATAACGCGTAATTTCTCGGTGTCGTGCGAGTAGACGATAAAGAGTGCATCGAAATCGCTGCCAGACGTTACGATATGTAGTTATGTTAAGCGTGTACCTTGTATACGCACAAAGGGAGGAACCTATCTAGGAAGGTATGCATTCGCCCGCTGTAGCATGGAATACTGTGCAAACGTTATCGTAGGACAATACACGCGAAGAACGTATATTCCTTTTGATAGTACACAAGCTCGTATAGGATAGTACATGGAAAGGAAAATAGCATAAGGTAGATAATGTACCCGATGTAACGTAACAGTCTTGAGCGAATCGGAAACATAATGACGAAAGAAAAAGTATAGAATGGATTAAAGAAATGAAATATCTACAAATATTACAAAATAATATTTTCAGTATTGGTTAAAATTAGAAAATCTTTACTGTATATTAAAAGAATTTATTTAGTCATGAACTATTTTCCAGTATATAAATTTCATTCAAGTAATACATTAGAATAAACTTTTTCATTTACGTCAAATCTAAGCCGACTATCTTCATCTGAATCGTACGAATTTCAATTGGAAGATCATGTTGCAAAAATTAATTTTATTATACCGTTTATATATTCCAAATGTATTCATTATAATTCTTCTTGACAACAAGTTGCTTTCGTCTAGGTTAGCATATACCTCAAAATTCAAATGTGAAACAGAATATATCAAATCTATTATATAGACATTTCTTATATCAATTAATTAATTAGTTAATTAGCATAAATAATGTTTAGAGAATATTCAGAGATTTGTACAGATAGATGAAGTATTAACCATGAAAGAAATATGTAATAATTATCGAAAAGAAAAGATATTTAAATTTTCATTTAAATTTTCGATCTACTTATGTGATACGTTTACATTTCTACAAACCTTGATTATTTTCAGTAATTCTATAAATAAAACAGTCATTATTCTTTTACTGATTCCAAATCTTAACTAACGAACATTGAGAATACAAATAATTTCAATGTCCTTGTTCTAAATATACAAAAAAATTAATAGCACTAAGAATAAAAATAACGCATATTTTAATGAATCTGTTTTCATATTGGAATTTTCATATAGAATTCTGGATAATAAAAAAGCTGATGTAGCTATCAAAACTATCGAAAAAGTATGTACACAAAAACTTTTTATGTATCAGAACATCACAGGTCTCTATAAAAGAATTTTTTAAATCTCTTAATTATACTTGGTAAGATAATATTTATGTGTATATATATGTGCATGTGTGTGTGTGTGTGTGTGTGTGTGTATTCTAAACGATAAATTATATTAGTATAAGAAGTAATATTTGAAAAAACCTTTCAGATCGAGAAAAACAAATTTCAATGAATTCTGTTGAGTCTATTTTAACTTCATAAAAAGCAAATTAAATAATTGTATTGAATGCTTGTAATAAATCGATTTCTGCCAAACATTTCTTAATTAATCATCAGTCACCAAATGATCTACGATTAAAACTTTCACATTTACAAAATGTTTAAATAATACAAATAATCTAGAAAAAAAAGTTTTAACATTTCGACATCCTAAAAAAATCTATGTAATAATCTAAATAACAGAGTTGAAAATGTTATTAAATTAGTGTTAAATTATTGTTAACTATTGTTGTTAAATTAATATAAATAATAAATTAGTATTAATTAATGTTAAATTAATATTAGCTATGGTTGTAAGAACGTTAGGTATAAAAAAGTAAATAATATTTAAAATTTGCAAAAAAAAATTATTAAGCTCACTGAATAAGAACTAGATGTAGGTTCAGGGATTTTCTCGTGAGAAAGTCCTTTTTACCCGTTTGGAAAAGAGCACCCTGTAGAAAGGCGGCGAAACGAGGGAGAAGCTTTCGAAAGTACAAGAGTACGAACACGTAGACTTAACGTATTGCCGGGGGCCTCGAAGGGAAGCCTGGCAAGGGGACGCGGCCAGCGACGAGATATAAACATACGTGTCCTTTTTTTCTTTTATGGCACAGAGAGCGTGCTTCAGCGTCTATATACTTCTACATACCACTACAATTGTATATATCGCACCTACTCACACATACGTATATAATACACGTATTACGTAGGTACATACCTACATAAAAAAAAAAATAAAGAAAGAAAGAAAGAAAGAAAGAAAGAAAAAAAGAAAGAAAAGAAAAGAAAAGAAAAGAAAAGAAAAGAAAAAAAAGAAAACAAGAAAAAAAGGAAAAGAAGGAACACGTGCATATATGTAAGGGCGCGCGCGAGCTTGCGTCGCTCGTTCCACTGATTGCCGTGCAGCTTGCTACGGGGCAACCGTAGCTAACTCTACGTGGGCTCGTTATGGTTTCTCCGGCTCGATAATGTTCGATTGAAATGATCCCGACCGTAAACCATGAAATACGTACCGATCACGCTGGTGCTTTTGCGCGAGCGCGATTACCCAGGTACGTACGTGGTTGTTTACGTGGTGTCTCCTACTACGTATGTATATATATATATATATATATATATATATATATATGTATATATGTACACACATACATATACATGCATGTGACTATGATGGTGCTAGTGGTGATTCTTTAACCAACGAGGAGGGATTGAGTCTTCAGGCGTTCTACGACGACAACGACGACGAGCGTATCCCAGCGTAACGCAACAACACCGAGTAGATCGGCTCCGATGCTTACGATTTGACGTTTAAGTCCCGCTCGTTCTCGTCTTTGCAGTGGCACGAAAGGCTTCTCTTACTCTTCGATCGCCTCTCGACCAAAGATAAGCTCATCGAACAGCTGCCACTACGCTTTGGCTATCGCCAAAGACACCCGACGCCATCTTTTCTCTTCTTATTTTTCTTCTTCTTCTTCTTCGTCTTCGTCGTCTTCTTCTTCTTTTTCTTTCTCTTATGGTGAGTCATCCTGTAACTCGAGGGTGGAACTCTTATCTGGCCTTCACGCGGACCGCCGCGAGAGAAAGAGAGAAAATAATGTTTGGTCCTTAATTATTGACACGGTCTGCCGATAAATTAATGCACTTTAAGCCTCGGTATCTTTTATTCTCGCGCGACGACACCGCGCTCAAACGATAGCGCTTGAGATCGTTTTCGTATATTTCGTTTTCCTTCGACTCGATACCAGTAGATGATAGTCGAACATCGTTCTTACTTTTATCGCATAAATCGAGTATAGCCGAAGGAAGGCGTATCTGAATTGTTTGGTTAAAAAGCATCATGCAAATCGTTGGCAGTGAATTAATTCGGCTTTAACGATCGAATGGCAGAATAACGTCTTGCCGGAGGCTGTGACAGCATTATGCTTGCGGATGCAAAATCCGCAATGGTAAACGCCAACTGACTTTGTAAGAGCCGCAGTATCCGAACGGAGGCTAGATATCTGCTCTCTTATAAAATATTCATTACGTTTTCTCGCTTCCAGGTCACTGGAACTCTAGAACGTTGGACGTGTACATGTACCTTGGGTCGCGCTTTACCTATTCGAAACGACGAATAAGAGAAGAAGAATTCTGAGCGTGTACCACGCCGATTAAAGGGGATGACGTGTGGGTGTTCGAACAAAAGCGAAGCTCACGTTTCGCAGTGTATTCCTAGGATAGCTTCGAACACGATCGTGATGCTTATGATCATCATGGTGATCCCAATGAACACGATTCTGAAAGCTCCAGGCTGTTTGTTCGGTGCCAGCAAAAATATCGAAGAAGATGCAGCACGAGCGGATAAAGTGAAACTTTGGGAGCACGTGTGCGAGCAATAACAGCCAAAATAACGACGATAGGATGATTCGATCGTTCTGCATTCACACGGCGCGACGCTGTCGCCGTTGTCACCGTCCTCGTGAAGATTTTCTCCTTCGCATCGTGCTCACGATCCCTTATTATGTATTGTCATGCGTCCCTCTTCAGTATTGCATTTCTGGGATCAAGTTGAATACAAAATAAGACTCGTGTCTTTCAAAATCGTATTGGATACCAAGTTGTGCTTGATAAATTGATCCGTAGAAATTAAATTGTCAACTGGGCGCAATTGAGATTAGTGGATACCTAAATACCTGGTAACTGTTACGTGTGAACGTTTAAAAGATCAAACGGTTCTACTTGTAGGTTCAAAGAACAGACGAGCTCCATCGAGAGAAACGTTTAAAAGAAGCACGAAAGTTATAAACGTTCGAAGAAATAAGCCACGAGGGACGTTAATTATTCTTTCGAAAAGCTTACAAAGGATTCAACTTTTCAACGAAATTATACGTCAGACACGAAGGACGGTAGAAGTCAAATGGGACAGGAAGAAAGGGGTCGATCTTAGATTACAGTCTAGTCGTTTATTTAGGTAGAATTACGCTATGACCTCGGTTCGAGGTCAAACCGGAAACGCCATAGTACAGTGCTCAGTACATTCGACGAATTACATACCAGTGTAGAACTTAATAACATCTCGTTCCAACCCTTTCGTACGATTCCCTATCATCTCTCATTGCCTGTTATTCAAAACATTTAAACCGAGTCTTTAGACTGATCGTAGCTACCAACTAGGGAAACCCCTACCTTCTCATTATTATTGTTATTATTCAGATTGGTATTTGTCAGGACCCTATTCGTTGATCCCTTAATTAAATCGATTTATAAACACGTACTATTAACTTATCGCATAGCATGTGTACGCTACCTGATCTCGTGACCAATGAAACGTGCCAAACTCTTTCTTTCTTCCTATCGAAATCAAGCGTAACCTCGCAGTCGATCGAATTCATCGATAAATCTTTCGATATACGTACATATACAAGGTGTTTCGTAACTGGTATAACAATCGGCATGTAATGGTAATTCTATATTAAAAAGGTAGTCGAAATTTGCTTCTCCAAAAGAATTGACGTTTTAAGAAAAACAAATATTGACCCTAATTTTTTTTTATTTACAATCTAACAATACCATCTTATTTAAATTTCTTAACAAAACGATCAATAAACAAAATACATAAGTAAATTTACAACATAAATAAATTTTGATTGAAAAGTATATAATCCGTTTCTAGCGTTGTTGGATATTTATTTTGACCGAAATTGATTAAAAATATTCAATTAACTATTGAGATACTTTAATTTTCTTATATGCATACATATATAAATAATTCAGAAAGTTCAAACTAATTGCTGTTATGTCGCCGATAAAAAAATATATGACTGTAATTTGATTTTCTGAAAAAGTTGATTTTTTCTAAAACATAATATCACATGAAAAAATTATGATTTTATACTTACTTACTTACACTAACAACTTGCATATTGAATAATGTATTGAAAGAAATGTAAATTGACATTCTAATTAGCAATAATAATCTGCCGATCGATAATAATCTTGTCATTTTTGTGGAAACGAAAGTGCTTTTAAAAGAAATGCTGGACTAGGAGTTAATTAATCATACTTACGTCGTGGAGTTTCTAATGCTAAAGAAATACAGCACAAAAGGCGTATTCTCTATGGCAGAGACATATGGCATATCGGTGGCACAGAAAGTAGCGGAGATGTTATTTGTATAGTCTAAGTTCAGGCTTTAGGTTTAAACTCTTAGGTTCGAGCTTAGATTCGAACTTAGGTTGCTGTCTGGAGAAGTTGAATATAATTTAAACGGTGCTCCATTTCCCGCGAGATCAGTGGCGTCGATGGAAGATGCCGACATAGGAGGGGCAAGGTGGGATCCTTTTACATGAGTCGAGTTGCACGAACTTCTACAAGGGGGTCTTTGGGTGGAGCGAAGTTCACGAGGTCGGGTCAAACGGGTAAGAACCGACGTTACGACGCTATCAACCCGTGTCTTTTCGTTGTGGACTTAGACGGAAAACAGATTAGAGGAGAAGAAGAAGAGGAAAAAGAACTGAAAGATCATAAACCGATAATGATTTTAAAGAGAACATTGTTAATAAATTACATATATTTGCGTGGTATTTTCTTATTAGAAAATCTTATTAGAAAAAGTTAGACGTATTAATAGTATGTTTTCAATCGTCTCAATCGCCTCGTTTTTTTTTTAAATTGTGACGAAATATTTTTTTGTGAAGAAAGTCGAGTCGATCGTTATTAGCTACTGTCTAATCATAAAGAGCGAAAATGAAAGAATAAGATATAATATTTATCATGAGAAATTTTTTCAAGGTCTTTGTAATTACCTCACACCACGATTATTTCGACTCATTTATATACCTCATATCAAATAAACAAAACCGATAATGGCATATTCACATATAACTTTCCTCAAAGCGAATTTTAAAGAACAATTATAAGCCACGTTTTGTTATCTTCGTTTCGCGTTCGCAAGGTTCAAATGCTAAACGTTTCCCAGTCATTTTTAGATAATGCATCGTTGTGATATATGACGTTGATTACGACGAGACACAAAACTTCAGATGATTTAAACGAAACAATAAAGACGTCTCAGGTTTATCCAATAAAACTATTGTCAAAAATATCTTAACAAGTCAAAAGATTTCTATTTACTCTTTCAGATCTATAAGCATCGTTGGTTTTAGTTTTCACAGGAGTATACAAGATCAAGACGAATCGGGCAACTCATGCCGTATTCCGATTAACCTCCAACTGCGCCGGTGGACCGTGCTTAATAGTATCCACTGGGAAAGGAAGAAAGAAGAAGAGTCTGTGACTCTCGGAGCTTGGCAATAAATCGCAAGCGCGAGACTTATCGGAGTCGGATATTCGTTCAGGACGTGTTGAGAGCTCGACACAAACGGGGAAAGAAGTGCACAAGTGAAAAGAGAGAGAAAGAGAGAGAGAGAGAGAGAACGAAGAAGAAGCTGAGGAAGAAGAAGAAGAAGAAGGCAGAGAAGATGGAAGTAAAAGAATAAGAAGAAAAATAAGAAGGAGGCAGAGAAGGTGGAAGAAGAAGAAGACGACGAAGAAGAAGAAGAAGACGAATAAGACGAAGAAGACGAAGAAGAAGAAGAAGAAGACGAATAAGACGAAGAAGACGAAGAAAAAAAAGAAGAGAAGAAGGAGGAGGAGGAGGAGAAGGAAGAAGAAGCAGAAGAAAACGATCGAAGAGAGAATTCAGAGCCGGGTTGGCCGACCGGAGCCGCTCACTGACCCCTGACGGCTCCGAACGAAGCGGACGTCACGGAGAAACCTTTACCTTCGTTACCTTCTTATATTTAAGGATCTTCCTTAGAGTGCGGTTCAACGTGTCTACATATATATGTATATATACATACATATACACACACATATATATATATAATCTGTAGAACTAGAAATATGTATAGATATGTATAGATGTACGACCATACATGTGTACGTATAGAACTATGTACCCACTTAGATCTTTATCCGAGGCCACCACGTCATGAGCGGATACTCTAGTGAACCTGAAACCTCCTCGAGAACCATTATCGGACCACGAGATACCCGCCGTGGCGAATTGCCTTTGAAATCGCGGCAAACATCGCGTAATAGGAGATGTAATAGTAGTCGGTTGGAAGCTACGAAGTAGTATATTTGATTCGGCGGCTATATACGAGTACTGGATCCTTCTAGCTAGGTTGCAAATTATCATAGAACGCTCGCACTATGAGCTATGGGAATAATCTGTTTTTATTTGTATGCTTCGTAAAATATTATATGCGGGTCAAGGAGCTCTCCTTGTTTACATTTCCTACACCTTATTTACGCGTTATAGACAAATTTAAGACTCGTAAAACATTAGCTTAGTTACGTGCTAAGCATTTCTTTTCATATTGTTATTTACTTCGCTATTCTACAATTAACAAAACTTTTTTGCATTCGTATATGTACAATATGAATACTTCGGATTCTAACAAAATAGCCAAGTAAAGGCTTGCGGCAAGAGATAAATAAGATGCAAAACAACCCGCATATAATGTGTTAAAATAAATTTTTCTCGATTTCGCTTTGGAACTTCACAAAGAAACGTTGTTGCAGAAGCGAAAGGGCTAATAACAAGACGTGCGTGCGTCCTGAGCTCCTCGAGCTTATTTTTATCCAGGCTTCCGTCAACGCGTTCATTAGCGTTAAAAACTTTACGACGTGTCGTAAGTTGTGTACTTCAGGCCGTAGAAGGGGACAGCTTGGAAGAAGATTAGCGCTCGTACGCTGACAAAATTCTCGCGGATTCGCATAAGGATTCGGATTTTAGAGACGACAGGCAGTAAGGCAAGGAACGTCGTGAGTCGCTCGTGTATGTATGGACGAGATTTCGGTGCTTTCGAAGAGGTTCGCCCCGTTATCCAGGCTCGTCACTTTCCTTTGAAGAACGCCGAAACGTCGTCTCTCGACGGAAGGAAAGAGAGAAGGAAAAGAAGAGAGAAGGAGAGGGAAACAGGAGAACGTCTTGCGATGTTATTTATCATTGCGTTCTCTTCCTTGACGTTTCTCGCGATCGGATCAGAGCTGATAACGGTACATCACTTACGCATACACGCATATGCGAATACAACGCACACACATCAGCGAAACTTGTAGATATGGTTGCATCTTTCACGGAACGTTGCCTTTTGACCGACGAGCCGATTTTCGTACTCGCGAACCAATTAATTTCTAGCACTAGCAGGTAGATAATTACGTTATCGTTTGGTAATACAAAGCATCGTCACGAAAATAGTTCGTGCTGAACGATAAGAACTCGATTATACCGCATATCAATATATGTACATATTTCTTATTTTTTCCTGTTACGAGTCTTGCAAAGTCATATCGCCATCGACTATTGACTTGGCACAAGCTTACCAAGTTTCCTTACCGAGTTACGTGCACAGTGCTATTTTGTAGTTTCGTTCTTGCTAATTGGATCGTTGAAAGATATAACGAGATGATGCTAATTACGACATTCGTGATTATTTCTTTTAGCATGATCACAGTTACGAAGGTAAGTACTACTCTTCTCCTGTTTTCAAATTGTTCGTCTAGTCAAAATTACTTTTCATTATTTTTAATGAATTAAATTGTATTTATGTTACGAGTTCAATAAATGAATTTAAAATTCGATCTTAATCATCTGCACTCGTATGTCGAGCGTGACTCGACATTCTTTGGAATGGCGTACTAATGATTTTTTATTGCAAAATTTAATATTTTTATTGCATTGAACTATGTAAAAAATATATAAATATTTTTTACTTTTTAAAAGTGTAAAATATACAAAAAGATAAAGAGTGCAAAGAATTAATTTTCATGACTTTGTCCTTGTTGTTTTTTTCTAACAAAGACGAAACAATAAAATGTGTAATAATCGCTTTAAAGTTTGTAACAAACCATTTTCAATGACCGTTTTTTATCGCTTAACGAGTTGATAAGAGTTTTTAGTGCGTACATACATACATATGTTAACATAGTAAATAAGTAAACTTTCTATATGTGTTACTAAAATCCACGTTGATATATTAATTTGATCGATCAACAAATTGGTACTCCGTAAGTAATATATTCATTACAAATTGGCAGGCCATGAATTATACCGTGACAAAAATCTTAGATGAAACAGTGACGGTATACGAGAATTCCTTATTCGACTTGGAAATAATCGGTTTTAATAATGACAGCAAAGTCTACATGATAATCAACCAGCCCATTACGGATAAGGATGACCTTCTTGTAAGTATTACTTTAAAGTTTTGCATTCGAAATTCAACTTTTTTCTATAATTAAACTCACCTTTTTGCAAATCATACTCACCTTTTTGCCATTCAAATTCAATCTTTTACGAATCAAATTTAACCTTTCGTAAATCAAATCTTTCTAGGAAATTTTTTTTCCAGATTATCTTCTTTCCAATGTAAAAGTAACCAGAAAATATTTTTAACAAATACATTCCACACTACAATTTCAAATCATAGCTTATCCAATCAACAATGAAGAAGTTAGAGAAAATTGACACGAGTTTATACTTTGTTTCAAACTCGAATCACTTATTTACGGGAAATCACTCTTTCTTGTAAATTGTAAGAATTTCAAGTCAATTTAATGTCGATGCAACCGAGACCTGTCTCGAAATTATGCATTTAGTAAAAAGTATAATCGTTTCGATTCAACTTTACTTTAACGCACGAGAAAAAGATATAATGTTAAGTTTATAATTAATTATAATTAATAATTTTCAACAGTGTAAATATTGCAACGCATCAAAACTAAATTCAATTATTATTTAATATGTTCCGTGCCGGATCATTTTCACTCAACTTTCTATTCAGATCACTTGATAGTTTAAATAAGAGCACATAAATCACCATAAAATATTTCATTTATCATCTGTCGATTATTTTTATTACAAAATGATAAGAAAACAATTTTGTAGAAAAAATCAAGTTGAGAAAGAATGAATAATTTAATTTACAAAAAGTTAAATTTGAAGTGCGGAGACTGTACATAATACAAACTTGTTTATCTCTTAAATAATTTAAGATTAATCTATTTTCTTTAACATTTTTGTAGATTATATGGGGTATTTATCCATAGATGTCCGAGCAAATATCTCGTGACTGGTTGAAATTACGAGAAAGTTTAATAAGAGAAATTTCCGAGTCAGCTATAAAGTGCATGTAAACATTTTTTTTTACTCGTGACCTTTTCGAGACATGAAAGTCAACATAGATTTTTTAAACGAATACGTATAATTTTGATTTTTGTATATTTATATATAGTAGTAGTCAATGAAAATCATATATAGTAAAAAATTGCTATTATGCATCGTTTACAAAATAATCCACATCTTAACGATCGACTAACTGTACTGTGATTCATACTTCATGGATTATTTACAAATTAATAAACTGTGTATTTTTACTAGTTGAGGATCAGTAATTCTCTTCGACTTCAAAATATTATGTAGTCACATCATTGCTTTTCAAATTGTGTTATGAAAGACCAATTACTTTAATACTTAAGATGCCGATTATCCGGTAAACGATGCATAATAGCAGTTTTTCACTAGATTTTTATTACAAATGATCAGTACTATATAAATTTTCAAAGAAAAATTATATATCTATTTAAAAAAACTATATTAACCTTCATAACAAAAAAAAGGTCATGAGTAAAAAGAAAAATGTTTACATTTGTAAGTTCTACTCAGAGCGGTGCAAATTTTTCTTAATAAATTTATTTGTTACTTCAAGCAATTTTGAGATATTTGATATTTATGGACGGAAATAATGTAGATATATTGTATGAAAAGTTTTTTCATATACTACCACGATTTAATAATACAAATTAACTACTTTATCGATTATCGATATACTCTATTATTTTATCTATCTATATATATTCTAATATTATAACTCTGTATAATATACTATATTTTTTCAGTTACTTGTGCTTTAATTATATTTTTTATTTTTTATATTTTATTGATTTAATGCAGATTAATTTTGTGGCAGAAAGGTTCGACGGTGTTAAATTTCCATTACCCGATAATCCCATGAAACTGTGTAAGTTCCTTTTCGAAGAACGATCTACTAAATTAGAATCTTACATCCGACAATTTCATATTTCAAGAGCTTTTAATCTTGAAGATCAAATTTGTCCGATATTACCGGTAAGAAGCAAATCCAAGTGGATAATATTAATTATAAGAATTTGTTTTTTTGAAATCATTACGTTATGAAATATTGATATTTTTTTAGGGTAAAAGAAAGCTGTTACCGTATATGTTTCCAAAAAATGTAACTCTTTTGCACGACATAGGTTGCGGGGATTTTGTTTACACTGTCGACATATTCACTAATGACACGAGTGATTCCAGTGAGTATAGATCTTTGATTTCTAGTCAGACAACTGTTCATATAGAGGGAGAAAGTTGTTCGAACACACTAATGTAACATAATCTATAGACAAATTTAATAATATGGTATAATTTTAAATATGACGTATAATTTTGAATACAATGTTATATAAAATGTTAACCGTAACTAATAGATCTGTATAAACACTGATAATAAAATGTATACACAATAGGAATAATTTGTATCAATAATATAATAGCGAAATAGATTCAACAACTTATTAGAGTTATTTTAAAAACAATTAGGAACGCTGGTTAGAAATTAACCGCAAGTGTAGGTACAATTTTCTAACCAAAGAGACCGACACAAAGTTTCACAAGCACGTCCTTGCTTATCGTCTTAGCCTCTACTGTTCCGTACCAACGTGTTCCTTGGACGTACACCCACGTATAAACAACGAGCAAGCATAGAGCACGCGAGAAACCGTCTAAAAGGCTTATCAGCCTTCATCGGATAATATCGGTGCCCGAACCCGAACGTAATGGTTATGAGTAATGGCTCGAGATCGTGGCAGCGAGGTCGACTTCGCTGAACCGTACACGGAATCTAAGATTTAGATACAGGTACCCGAACTTGCTTCGGTAAACCTGCCTTCTCCATTACGCATTTTCATCGTTGAACGTATTTTAACGTCATCGATCGGTTCAAAGCTTTATTTTATTCAACGAATTTTTTAGAATATTGTTTTAAACATAAATATTATTAACAAATGATCCTTCTTTTTCCCTATAATTATTTTTTAACACTGATTTGATTTCTTCCGCTTTTGATATATCATGTGTATCCACGTTGAAAGTGATTTTTAAATAAAACCGTTTTCTATTGATTTGATTTATTAATTAGATGAAGATACTGCATCAGTGGTGACTCAGGAGTTTTGGGTAAAAGTAATGTTATCACGTCTGGAGACGTATGAGGATCGTATAATGCATAGTATTAAATCTATCGAAATTTTTCTTCACAAGTCTATCGAAATTCTCCACAACAAATTTATTCGAACTATCTTTGACCATTTATAATCTAATTTTTATTTAACGAAAAATTATACAATGCGAAACATATAATATAATTTATAGTACAGTAAGTAAAACTTTTACTCAAATATTAAAAGAAAATTATACAATGTAAATATATAGGATTATTTATACTAAGTAAAACTATAATTTAGAAAATATTAATCGATTTAAATGAGAGTTATACATCTGTAATTTTGGAATGTGTGAGTTAAAATGTTGCTTTACATTATAGAGAGTTGACATTTTTGTAAAAGATTAACTCAAAGTTAGAAGGGACGATAGTTTCCGGTTGAATTGACCTTTCTCGCGATCGATCTGCTATAAGTACTATTCATGCCAAGTTACGGATGAACCCCTTACGTTTATTACGTATCCAATTTCACACGTTAGCGCCGATAAATGTACGATAAAATGTAGAACCACCTCTCGAGCGATGGATATATTCGCGGCATAGGTGATACGGGATATCGTTGAACAACTGCTTGACCCCGCGTGCAATAAATAAAATAGTCGAGTGCGTGAGAAAGAGAAAGAGGACGTATTCCAAGTGAAATTTATCGATATGTGTCTACGCAATGGAGACTGAACACCATAAAAATCTGTTTCCTCTTTAAGCCAATAGTGTGCACGTTGTATACGCCGTGTTCTTATACGGTTAACGCATGTTCGATAACTCTACAGGATTCGTTACACGGAGTTAGAGAAAGATGGATGCCTCATGTAAAGCTCATTATACAAATCAATGATCGTTTCAACCGTTCTTAAATACATTTACGTGACATTCGTATGCCTAATCAAGATATGACTATAAGAGTGCATCCTTTTAATGTATCTTAGATACTTTTACGTATGCTTAGAAAAAATACTAATGTTAGCCAATTTGATAATCTACAATTAATTTATCTCTTATAGTTAATTGTATTATTTGATGCGAACAGACAACTTAACACGTTAACTCCCATCATAATCAAATCGTGTTTGAGTGTTTCTAAGTGATACGATAGTGATCACCAATGACCGATGCTACTAAATTTTTTTATTTAATCGCCATGTCTCGAATATCACCGAATACAAGATATTTAGTAACGCAAAATAACAGTAAAGTAAAAAGTGATTTAATTAGTAATTGTTCTATTACATTGCATTTTCGCTTCTTTAAAATTGATGATAATAATTTTAATTAATGATAATAATTATGATATTTTAAATGATAAAATATGAATAAAAATTTTACTCGTATATTTATAATATACTTACATGTAAATTAGTGCTGTGATTAAATTATTTATCAAACATAATATAAATTTATAATAATTACAATTACAAAACAAAAAATAGACTATTGTTGTCTTCAACGATATATTTCTCCTTTTCATGTAATTCTTTTAAGCTTTTTCAAACAAAAATGTACTATTTTAAGCTGATTATCAATATAATCTTTAACAATCATTAGAAATAAACATACCATTGATAAGGGTATAAAAGTTCTATTCGATCATACTATTTAATAATTTATCGTTATAAGTCCTATTCAATCATACTATTCAATTATTTCATTATAAGAGCTTATAATAATGAAAACCCATCTGTGACCCCAGAATAAAACGTACAAAATTCGTGTGGCAGTCAGGTTGGCATTACACCGTATACCGGAAGATCCCTGATAAAAAAGCAAAAAAAAAAAATACCAAGTTTGAAAGGTGTCGATAAGATCAGACCTTATCGTAAGCAAGAACGTGTTCGATAAGCACGCGGAGCTCGCGATCGAAGAAGAAGAAGGCGTCGATAAGGTCAGCCCGTTTCGAGCGTACGAATACGTTCGATAAATGGCGTAGCAGGAGGTAGACAAGGAGGGAAAAGGAGACTCGATCGGTCAGTGGTAAAAAGAAAGAAAAAGATTCGATGGGTGGTAAATACGACGGAGAAAGAAAAGAAAAAAAGAAGAAGAAGAGAAAGAAGACGAAGAAGCCGATCCAAGAAAAAAAAGAAGGGGTGCGGTAAGGGAAGGGAGGGGTAAGGGGTGGAAGGGCTCGACGAGAGAAGACGATTCATTAGTCGTACAACACGGAAGTGTTCGAAGCTGTGCGGCCTCTCCTTCTCTTCTCTGTGCGTCAATGTGTAAAAGGAGTACGAGTGTATGTGTACGTTCGTTCCGTTTCTCTCTCTCTCTCTCTTTCTCTCTTGAACATACGCAGAGGAGTCCGAAGGAGCCAAACTGGGTTTCCTCGTGTGGCCCTCCGAAGGATTATTATGCGCGACGGGGGCCCCTCTAGAACCGAGCCAAGCCGGCCAACTCGATTTCGTCCGATCCCGTTCGACTTTAAAGCATGAAATATATCGCGATAATTCTTTTCGTTCGATCGACCGTATCCAAGATTTTCGGCGTACCGAGTTCCGATCTTCTTTTCCGTTCGTTTAGGCTACTTGCACGAAAAAGACACCCGTGGCTTTGGACAGGACTCTTTCTCGTGCATGTTTGTTAGAAAAAAAAGAGGGAGAGAGAGAGAGAGAGAGAGAAAAAATGATGTGCTTCTCTAGTTACCCCCTGTCGCTTAAACGTAATTTACATCGTCTATAACTTACGGCAAAGCGTATTATTTATGAATGCCTTGTCTCGTTCACGCGATATTCGCGATAGCCGATAATGCAGTGGCCCGAAAGAAGTCGATAATACGACGGCTTCGTTTAATAATCTCGTCGGAGTAAGTCGATGGTTTGGATAAAGTCGATACGCCTTGGTTCTTAGTTAGCGCGAGTGGCATTTATCGCCATTGTAACTTCTCCGTTCTCCGTTCTTTTCTACGTTCTTCGTCTCTATCGACGTCGATCTTTGAAATCTTTATTTATTTCAATTTATTTTCTTCCGTAACATTCATCTAGCGATGATATAAAGTTGTTTTTATTTCCGTATATGTTGTGTTTGACAACATTTCCGATTTAACGTTTGGTTTTTGTTAGAGCAAGTCATTTATATTTATTTATCTGGTATGTTCATATCTGTCGTATTATACGACAATACGAACTGACAAGTAGGATTTCCGAAAGTAACAAATTTGCTTGGAATCTTTTTATATTATTCAATATAACTCGTATTTTATTTTATTTACTTTTTATGTCGTGAATTCTGGTATTTGGGATGTATTTGTCGAGGGTCCCTGGTTAGAAGAGAAAATATGGAAAATCTCTGAGAATAGGCCATGGCTGTTAAAAAATTGAATTATATAATGTAATAATGATAATTATGATTATGCTAATAAAAGTGTATTTATAATGGAAAATAACGTAAGAGTTAAGTAGAACGTAACAATTATTATCCTTGAGATACATAAAAATTCGTATAAAATAAATGATTTATTCTTCATCCGTAAATCGAGTTTCTAAGAAGAGTATGATCGATTTTATGATTCGACACGAATGATTTCAATGGAAATATATTTAAAAGGAACGTGTAATAAAAAGGATTTTATGACACCCACGCGTGTAAAATCGTTGTGTCACGGTCGACGACTTACAACGATCGCGAGATCGGTAAGTTTACCTCTTCAGATTCTAATTACTTTTCTACAGAGAAAAAGATAAGTTCATAGTCATCGCCGCGGGGCAAGAATCACGAAGCTGTCTCGTCGTAAGACAAGCGACCGTCTTGAATTCCACGAAGCGATTATTAGTAGTAGCCGTGGTTCTTCTCACGCACCGCAAGGACCGCGAATTCTACAAATTGCTTCTGCTTCCTGCTACAGCCAGCTTTCTTTCCCATCTCTTGCTCGTTCTTCGGGCATGTCGATCAACCGGGATATACAGTTTACCTATGCATCGACGTATACGAAAGCGGATTACGCGATGATCGGACGTAATAGCTCCTTGCTGATTCGTCTTAAGAATTCACATTCGTGTAGGAAGAATCGCTACTTAAAGCGGTTAATCGTGAAGGAGCTTACGTGGATTATTGACCCTTCGTTGGTTGAGCCGTCTTTTCTGCGCCATCTCGAGCATGTTGTATTCGACGGATATAACGTGAACAACGTTAAACAGGGAACGTATTAGAAATAAATAGACGAGACGAACGTTCCGAAAGATGAAGAGACACAGATAAGAATAAAATATTGACTTGATGCAATGGGAAAGTTGCTACGTGAAAAATCTCGAAAGGTAATCGCTCGAGCTCCTTTCTCGTTCGCGCCAAACGATTATCCTTTCTACGCCACGACACAAGGATATCGAATGTTCTTGCGTTCGAGCTTACTCGACGTAATGCCAAAGGTGCGTGAATCGTAACTACGGGGGTCCTTTCGTACGGACTGGTTTGCGGCATGACGAGTCGCAAGTCATACAGCATTCCAACTGCGCCAACGGATTCGCCTCCGATGATACTTTTACCTTCCTTGCGTTTCCCTGGCCCTTTCCTTCCCGCCGGCAACGATGCTCGTCCGTAAATGATCGAATTGTTATTATTACTCTTCCGCACGAGATACATTGCGAATATTTCCTTTCCGACATGTTTCTAATCATTAGTCTTTAATATGTCGATTGTCGAATCAATGAGATTTTAGATATGTATGTAATAAATAACTTAAATACGTAGATAAAAAATATTATAGAATAGAATCCATTATTTATATTTTTCATATTAGACTTTAGTCCTATTAAAAAGTATATTTTAGTAATATTATAAATATCGCGAAAGAAATATCAAGAATATTTGAAAAAGGTTAATTGAATACTGGTTATTGATAATTCTCTTAATTTTTAGTAAAGCGAAAATTAATACGGTGGGAAAATATCATTCGAACATTCTAATGTAACATAGTTTACAACTAAATTTAGTAACAGTATAATATCAAATTTGACGTTCATGCATAAATTGTAATAGTTCTTAATAGTTACGTAAACATTGATAATAAATTTATACGTAATAGAAATAATTCTCATGTCGATACTAATTGTCAAATGGCTTAGGCAACTTGTTAGATCAATTTTCGAAACAATTAGATCCGCTTGTTAGAAATTTACCGAGCAGAACATTTTTTTCCGATGATACTTGTGTACCTTCGTTACGCTCCATTAGCCCTTCGTTCACCATTGCCGTTCGTTCGTTCATTCGAAAAGGACCGAAAGCCTAAGCCGGTCGTTGCCGGATGCTTTTCCTTTCGAGGAGAAACGTCGAGATCGTTCTCGCGACGATTTACTGAAAGAGGAATGCGCGTGCCGATCTATTATTTCTATCCAATCGTTTACTGTTTTTTTTCCTTTTTTTCTTCTTTCATTTCTTTTTTTCCTGGAGAAACACGCGTAGCCCTTTATATTAAATGCTGTAAGGCAAATATATCCTACTTTTGTACCAAATTAGAGAGCAATAAAATATAAATGTAATTAAAGAACGATTTTAAACGACTTTAAGTCATCCATTTAGAGGATCTAAAAATGTGATATAAGATTACCCATCAATATACATCTGGCGAGTAATCGCAGGTAGTTACATTCATGGGGAGTTAAGTCGTGTGATAATTTGCGATACAAGAAAACTTGAAAGTTTCTCGCTTGGTGGTACGGCCATGACGACGGAGTCGTCGGTAGCCATTATGCCAATTACGTTTCCGCTCGAGCTTCGTGTCTTTGCGAATGCTATGCGAATGGATGAAACTCGCGTTAAGTCACGAAGATCGGTAGGAAATAACGATCGAAATAACGATCGAAGTCTATTTTAAATTAAGGATCAATTTCTCACCGATTGCAGTGCTTCTTAAGATCTCTTCGGATGCTGCTGCGAGTACGAATGAAGCGTAGGGCACCGCTACCGATCGAGTTTGGTCGCTTGTCTCCTTTCTCGAACGTCGAGAACCACTGCTCCGACTGTAGACCGTTCTGCACGCCGTCGTCCATATCTGTCTGCCGCCCTCACTTTGAAAATCACCGTCGAGAATGTCCTGCCGACTTGGTTACTCGAGTATCTGTCTTTGTCTTTCTCTTTCTCTCTCCCTCTCTCTCTCTCTCTTTCTCTCTCTTCCTATCTTTCGCCCGATACATTCACCAAGGGTAAATAGGTAAATACAGAAGTTCGGTCGATCGATCCGTGTAGCTGTACGTTTTTTAAACGTAAACAGGAAATTGACCGCCCAAGTAAAGTTTCAAAGGAACTGTAATGAAACGATCGTAAGAGGATCGGTATCGAACCATTCCATAATCCGTGACGGCACGGCAAAATCGAAACGATCCTCCGTATCGGTCGATTACTTTCGATTCTGACGTTGCTCGTTCGCGTGGCTTGGCCTATACGAGTAGAGTGGAGCCGATTACATAACGGCCATCACACAGCGTACGCACGTACCGATGCACGCATGCACAATATTACCTCGTGGATGTGCCGAGACCGGTCTTCTCGATCCCAACTGCTCGAACAACCAAACGTTCCTGAGCCAAACGATGGTACCTTGCACCTTGCCTAATAAACTCGAAATGTACAAAATTTCCTTTTTTTTCCTTTCCTTTCCTTTCTTTTTCTTCTTCTTCTTATTTGCTCCTTTTCAAAAGATAAACGATTTTCTATCAATTATTTTTCCCTCCTATCACAGAAACGAACTCACGTTCTCTTTCCCATGATTCGAAATAGTCGACTTCATTTCTCTTCGATAGAATGCACACTTACAGCATGGATCCAAAATAAGCTATCAACAATCCACGATCCACGATTTCGCAGTTCCCTTTCGTGGATTTTCACACGGATCACGAATACTTGCTTTCGTAGTTTCAACGTGCTACAGTTGCCATTCGATCTTTTTCTTTTTTCTTTCCCTTTTCTCTTTATTTTCTTGTCATTTGTTTCTTTTTTCTTTTATATTTTTTTTCCTGTTTTAAAATTATCGTGATCTCGCGCAAAGATGATTTTAAGTAGCTTGCTCATGCGGATACACGTTTACGATGGATTAAGGTGTATCACGTTCAATATAGATTTTAAAATTAATTTCCGACTCGTTGGTACTTCGTCGCGAAGGTGGAGCGACATTGGTGCACCGGTTTACCGTTCGCGTTCGCGGTACCAGCAGCAAGTGTGGCCTCTCGAGTGGTAGTGCTCTGGAGCGACACCTGTGAAGAGACGCTACCCTCTTCCTCTTCTTCTTCCTTTTCTTCTTCCTCTTCTTCTTCTTCTTCTTCTTCCTCCTCCTCCTCCTCCTCCTCTTCCTCTTCTTCTTCTCTTCGAATCTTCCTTCGTTGTACGCCGTCGGGCGACTTTTCTCCCTTCTTCTCCTTCTTCTGTTTCTTCTTCTTTCTTTCTCTTTCTCTTTCTCTGCTCTTCTCCTCCTCCTCCTCCTTGTCCTTCTCCTCCTCTTCTTTTTTTGCTCCTCTTTCTTCTCTCAACGACAACTTGAAGCAAAAACGCTACCGATTCGAGTACCGACTCGACTTCGTTGGAAATTTAAACCGAATCCTTCATGATGAACGGCTTTATACGGTAAAAGTAACTGAAAACTTTAAACCTCCTCTTCGTTTCAACGTCCGACGTTTTCTATATACGTCCGTTCTTTCCACGGTTTATCTACTGACACGAAAAAATTGTCCATCGTTGCCCTTGTTTTGAGATTCAAGAAATTCAAATATAAATTTCCAACGATTTGTGCAATCAATCGTTTATTTTTATTTTGGAATGTAACAATTTTTTTGTATAATATTACGTGAAAATAATCTGTATATTTTAATCTGCATGTCATACAAATCTATAAGATCAAATAAAAAATTTACAACGTACATCCATTTTTTATAAGATTTAATTATTGACGTGAAAGAATCGTTCACTGTTGTTCTCCTTTCCGAATATCAAAAAACTCGAGTATAGATTATCGTTCATTTATAATTTATGTAATCAAATTCACGAATATCGATACATTAATATTAGTATAAAAAAAGGTTTGTGTATGAGACATTCGCCATATATAATACTACACAGTATATCGCATAATCTATATATTTATTATAAATCATAGGAATTGTCAAGATAGAATAAAAAGTCACAATATACGTTCCCTCTTGAAATGATTTATCTATTGATGTAAAAGAATTGTCCACGGTTGTTCTCTCGTTCAAAGATCAAGAAACTCGAATATCGATCATAGATTATCGATCATTTATGTAATCAAATTCACGAATATCGATACATTAATTTCGAAATATAAAAATTCTTAAGTATGAGATATATTGTCGTATATGATACTACACAGTATATTGCATAATCTCTATAGATATTTTCTTATAAATCATAGAAATTGTCAAGATCGAGTAAAAAAAAGCGTCACAATATCGTTCGAAATATTATGATAAATGAATAATTTACGTTCACCGCGGAAGAAAATTGTACGGCCGAAGAACATTAGTCGAAACGAGAGGAGAAAGGATACGAGTCCTTTGGAGAGATCGACTCGCGTACACGTAATAAAAGCACGTAGGGCCTGTACGGCGCGCCAAGAGGTACTGCTGCCCGTTATTCTCTCTCCTCTTCGACTCTTCTAACCGATCTCGCTTCGAGTTCCCTCGCAGTTCCTCTCTTGCCACTATTCTCCTCGAACTCGCCTTGCACCAGCACGACTTCGTATTACTCGTACCTCCTCGTACTTCTCGTTGTTGTTTCTCATCACGGTCATCTCGAGACTGCTCTCAAATAACAACAAAGAAGGTGCTCGAAGAAGTAACGATTTCGATTTCTCATCGACTATTTCTTTTTCCTGTGTTCCTTTCTTACTTTGTAAAAATCGACGAAAAGTTTCGTGCAATTGACCGCACCAATGCCAGTCAACGATCTGATCTTTTTGAAACAATCTTTTCTTATTCGTTATGAATAACGTCTTCGATCGTAATCGCTAATGCGATAGGTCATTTTGAACGTATGTATGTATTTGTGTAACAGTTTATGCCAACCACGATCTTAAAATAAAATTGTAAAGGTATACGTTTAATGTTTATTTTACTTATTAAAACGTAATCTTTTTCATACAAGATCTTTTCGAGTTCAGAGAAGTGGCATCAAATATTATAATAACAAAGATATAACGTGCGAAAGAGAAACTGATATCTCGACAATTTCTATATTGTTATATTTTTTCTTTCGAAAGATATAACTTTGTCTTTTCTCTTACCACTCGATTCAAAACAAATATTTTGACGATTGGATTTAAATGAGACCTCCTGTATATACCTCTTTTAAACCAATTATATTTCAATCATTTATATATACTTTATTATATATATACTTTACAAGTATTAATAAATTATTACTATTAATTTGTAATACTTGCTTATTTCTATTTATAAATTATAAGAACTTAGTAAGTATTAAAATTTACGATTACAATCTATACAAACATACACACACGTATAAATAAAAATATTTAGTCTACATTCCATGTTATAAAAAAATAAATTAGCAATAGTATTTTCTTCTAAATAAAAATAATGCACATTCCGATGTTTCGTCGTTAGAGAATACGTAGCCATACAAATTCTTTGATTCTTTTTCGATCGTTTGACCGATTTTAGCGAGCAAAAGTATGCGAAGAAGTAGGTACATGTAACATTACAGTATCACGTAGTAGGTATAAGCCGGTTCAATCGCGATAACGTCAAGCGAGAAACGGAAACAATAACTCCTGATGCGGATAAACGCAGCGCTACCCTCTTTGCTTTCTCGCTCCAATGCACGTTACCGTTTTCTTTCTTCTTTGGACGATCCGGTAAGGTGCACCTGCATAATTGCTACCGGCATAATAATAACGTAATAATAAGGATTTTCTTACGGAACGATATCAAATCGGGAACAACATCCGCGGTTTTTCTTTCGCAACAACAAAGTGGTTACGTGAAGAAGAGGAGAGATCTAGCCAAGTGAGAATAGCGGTATATGCGAGACCGCAAGAATGAAATAACTTCGATGATGAACTTTGTTTTATACTGTCAACAAGAGAAGCGTCACATTGAAATCGAACATTTTTTCCATTTATTTTCTATTAACTATATATATATATCCATGTTATAACAAGGTTATTAACGAAGAGATCAGAAGCAACGTTTTCTTGTAGAATAAACTGCTATAATTATCGATCTTTTTTTCGAGGTAGCTCGTTTCACAAATAGCCGTTATTACCAAAGTAAGTAATTACATGGAAAAATATTAATCGCAACTATTTGTTTTTCTAATATGGTGTACTAAAGATTGCGTTTAATTTAACAAGTTCAAAAAATTAACCATTACGAATCATTGAACAACTGTAACGTCGTTGATTGCCAGATTCTCTGTCGCAGTAAGCGATTCCTCGCGAGTCTCCATCGGCATCATTGGCACTGCTCTTTCGCCTCCATAAATAGCCTTGAAAGCGCATCGAAGAAGCAAGAAGCGACCAAAGGGAGAATTACAGACGCGTTCGACGGTGAAAACAGGTGAGTAACGGCCGACAGCCCTGCAGAGACTGCGAGAACACGTACGAAGTCGATCTTCAGGGTCGGCGAGAACCACCGGATGATACGTACTCTTCTATGGGGAGCAAAGATACCGAGAGAAAAGGAGATAAAAAGAGAGATAAAAAGAGAGAGAGAGAGGGAGGGAGGGAGGAAGGGAGAGAGAAAGAGAGAAAGAGAGGGTCATGGTCACGAGCAAGGCCGTGCTCGCGATTCTCCATCGCTGCTGCTTAAATGCATAGTATACACCGTGAAAGAGGATAATGGCTCTACGAATTTCTCGGTTCTCGGTGCGATCTTTCGTTTCATTTTCCCTTCTCTTTCGTCGGGATAATGTACATAAAGTCGATGCCGCGTGTACGTAGTTATGAGGATCGAGCCGGCAAATTGAAAGAAAGTACTACCTCGGTCTTTAGCCCGTACGCGCGTTATTTTCATCTTAACTTTTCTTCCTTTCGCAGCAAGCAAGAACGTTCAAGATCGGCGAACACAATGGATCTCGTGTCTCGATTGCTCGCTTCATGGCCGAGCGTAAACCGTTCCAAGATCATAGCACGATCTCGCGTTTGAGGTATAAATTACACTTGAGGGTTAGAGGCTACGGATAATCTTGCTTTACGTCATAATGGATGTTGACAGGATTGAAAAATTCGATGGGCAGCGCGAGCTCTCGTATCTTCAATCTTTCATTTTTATTTCTCTTCTATTAATGTTATTATCATTAGTATTATTATACTTCGTAAGAAATAAAGAAGAATGATGAGATAGGAGGCGATGATTTCCAAAAGCGTTCATGTCCCCGTCCATTCAAACTTAATTTCTTCGAATGAAAAAGAACCCTGGCGAATAGAGAAGGAAAGAAAACACACTAAAGAGAGGTTAAAGAGGGACCGAACGAACCTTTTGTTCAAGAGTGAATCGTTCGTATTGCGCGAGATAAGCGCGTTCCATCCGAAGTTCATTGAATCATGGCATATAATTATATAAAGTTGAAGAGAACCGTGCATCAAATCTATTCGAGGTATGCGTTCGGGACAATGGAGTAGCGTGCGATGCTTCGTTAACCGTTCGATTAAAATGGAATGCCCGTTGGCCACTGGCAACCGTCGAAGGGCTTGTCATCGAACATGATACGTCTTATTTTTATGGGAATTCTTATTTTAAAATGATTCCAAATTTTTCCTCATCTCGTTCGTGCGCCCGTAGCTCACATCATTTGCGTCAATGACACTTACTTTACTTTGGATTATCTAACGTAATCTTCTTCTTTTGTAATTTATATACATTGTATTTCTTATTTATTTCTTTACTCATAATTTATAAAGGATTTTTCAAGTTGAAGGATTCGTACTTCGGATAAGATATGAAGACGGAGAGAGATGTTTTTCAACAAGAAAATCGTGTTTTTGATGAAATCACTGTAAATAAGATATTAGATCGGCTGACGAATAATATCAAAATTTTCTATATTTTATATCTAAATAAGCAATACTCTATTCGGTTAATTAACATATTTATAATTAAGTATGATTATATTGTTAATTATTTATAAATAATATATTATAAATACTATTAAGTTGGCCAATAAGTAATATCAATAGATTAAAAAATATTAAAATTTAATGAAAAATTTCAGCAATAAATACATATACGTATAATAAATAAATATACTTTCTTATTGACCAAAGTAATATTTCTTTATTTCGATTTGTTTATTCGTATTTCTTCGTTGCTTGGCTTACTCAGTTTAACTTGAACAAATCTTTTTAATATGTATATTATTCCCATTGTAACGATACAAAATATATACGAACTTAAAGATCATAATTAATACAAATAATACATTGAAACAAAAATCATTTGTACTGGCATTTGTAGTAATAGTTATAGTAATAGTAAAACTGACTGGTCATATTTTCATATTTTCTATGTAAATAGCAGTTTATAGAATACCTAAAATGATAAAAATGATTTAATTTAATTGCTCGATATTTAAAAAAGATATATTATATGTGTAAGAGAAATAAAAAATTAAATCTATGTTGTTTGTAAAATGATAGTTATACATATCCAGATTACAAAAAACTTTAGAAAATTAATTTTGTATGTATTATATATTACATGACACGTGTTACGCCCAAATTGATACCGTCAGATATTTTAACAGAGTAGACTATAAATTTCTTTAACTAACTTTTCCATCTACCGTGTTTTGTCATGGAATTAAATATAGTGAAATAATGAGATAGAAAAAGAACCGTTTTGTTTAAATGTTTTGGTTTCCAGCATTCAAGGTAAGTCTTAGGCTTAGCTCGAATGAATGCTTTGGTTTCTAACGTAGCAATTTCATTCTGTCTCTAGACACTTTGTAAATTCATCGGCAGATTAAGCTTCGTCCTTAGCTGAATTCACTCCTTTTAAATTACAGTGTTTACGCAACGTAATCATGGATTAGGAAGATCGGAGGTTAGAAAGATTACATGCTTACAGCAACAAAATATATTTTCCAGGATACAATTCAGATACAAAATCGTTCTCTAACAGTTAAATTTTTGTGCGTGGAAGGATATGCAAAAATAAATAGAAAACTTATTTTATAATAATATAATAATAAGAAAAGCCAAATATGATGATGATCTTTTATTAGAATAGCTCACCTTTTTTCGATATAAGAGTTTTTATAATTGCCGATTTTTAAATTGATTTTTAAAATTGATTTCGATTAGGACCTGGAAGAAAGGTTTTGTTTAATTAACAATTAGATTTCTTGGTTCCAAAAAAAAATCGTTGTACTATCATTAATCCATAATTCTTTAAAATTATTACTGCAGATGAGAATTTTTAGAAAAATAGCAACGACTATTACTCGATGCAAATAATAACCATTGTATAACATAATAAATAACATAATAAATAGCTAGAGAAAACCTAATATCCTAGAAAATCAAATTTTATTTATAAGCGATACTAAGATAGGGAGATAGTTCCTTAAACTTATCAAATTGATAATTGTATTTTTCTTCCGAAAGAAGTTATAAAAGGGAAATTCGGTGACAGGTATATAGAGCCGTATGATATAATGGATATATCACCGTATGACGACATTAAAATAATCGTGAAAAGAAAAGGCTGTATAGTATACACAAATAAATCAAAGCGCTTATATGTATAAGAATCAATTTTTTTCAATATTTCTTTCGTCTATGGCACAATGATCATTCTTACTGTTATTTCGTTTGCAAGCTATGTACGTGATCAAGAACTGATAGAATATGATTGTGGATCACTATGTTCGAATATTACTACTATATCATTATTAAGGTAGGAGATTGAGATATGTTTGAGTACAATCCACAACTAAGCACAGTACCGATTATGCTATACCAGATATTGATTGATAATCGATTTTGAAAATACGTTTCGGTAATAACATGAGGACTTTCTTCTTAAACATTTGAGTTTTTATTGAAATGCCATCTTTCGTAAATAAACTTTTTTAAAAGATCTTTTAAAAGATTTCTTAAATTTTCTACAAACGTCGACGCGTGTAGTATAATCATTTGGTTGAAGAGCTTATACATTCGTAAAATAGAATATAAATCATATATAAATCATAATATTATACTGTTTTTTCCAATGATCGCACTGTTTGTTCAAATTAACTATCTTTATAAAGAATGTTAATTCTGCGCAGATCTTCTGATATTAATATTAGAAATTTCATTCCGCTAATACAGCATTCTCGATATGATTTGTATATTACCTTAATGGTCTCTCAAGATTTTTATCTAGGACCTTATCAGTAAATCTAATGCTTCAGTGAACGTTGTTAAAAACACTTTGATCTGGTACTGTGCGGAAAGAAAATTGCTAATGATATTTCATTACTGATACATGTACATTACAGAAAGCATAAATAAAATAAATATTGGCACTTTTTATTGAAAAATGTGCTCATGATTATTAGGTAATATAAATTTCTAAATTGTTTATGCGATCTTTTCACTTGGAATGAAAGTAATCAATTTGTTAAAAATATTGCTTGCGTTGTCATAGTTTTTCAAAAGATGGAACGTCATCTCATTTTAGCAATATGGTTATGTTCTTAGTTTATGCGATTTTGCTTTTTGCGTTATAACTTTAAAATAATCGACTTTAGATATGTTTATTTTTTTTTATTTATAATAGAATGAAACGAATAATGTATACGTAGTCTTAGTATAGATATGATGTTGCAAGACACTCTCTATATACAGCTGTTACCACACTCTCATTATCAAGGAACTACTACTTTACAGCGTAACGTAGAAATAAAGCATACAGTATATTATTGCGGCATGCATTGGCATGTATCAATAGTCAGAGTATGCAATCGACGTTTCAAGGGACCAATGCAAGGTAATGCACAAAACTCCGATGATTACATAGCATATTGTGAGGACTCGTATTAAATCAAATTCACATTCGACCCCTCATATTAGCAGGAAGCTTCACTTCTCACCAGAAAATACGCTGGGACTGAATATTTCAATTTCTATGACAGCTGGAGTAACGACGTCGTCCAAAGAGTTATAATAATAACGCTCGAAAGCTATGAAGAAAAGGTTAATTTGAAAAGCAACCGCATCTACCTATGATTAAGTACACAGTGTCAATATTCTGCTGGTACCTATGTTGACATACAAGATGAATACACGTATTACGATAAACAACGATCATTGCAGATCCTATGAATACGACGTTCTGTATGAAGCCAATGCTTAGAAATTAAAGGACACATCATTTAAACAGGAACAATTGATATACATATTGGTAATTAAGGATCTTTAAGCTTACTCGAAAGGAAGAAAGAATAATTTGCAAATACAAGCTGATTAGGATCAAACAATCAAAACTAATACTAGCGGAAATCTAAATAATTGATCCCTCGATAACATAAAAAGGGGTAGTCATTGAAAACCTGGATATATTAATTTATGTGAATTCGAAACTTACGTATGTCGGAAAACATGTGCAGGATCAAATGAACGCATCGAATTAGGACGTTCCTCAATAATGTTTACTTTTAGTATAGCAAGTATTAAAAAAGGCTGTAAGCATTACTACGCAGTATACTGACAAATTCGCTTATAGCCTAATAAAGTAAAGTAGATATATGGCTGTGATGGCTAGAAAAGTAATCTACACAGTTAAATGTATAATGTTTGTCGTATAAATTCGATTTGTTGAGGCGTATTATATGTTACTATTTATAATTTAAAAGGAAACTTTCTTTTTAACATTCAAGATCCTATTGCGAACAAGTACACACCCCTTGTAATAGAATAATACCAAAACTATAAACTTTAAATAACGAATATACTTTAAGAATAACGGTATAAATACATCATTATTAGAGAAAACAACACTTCCTGTCATCAAAACTAAAATATGCAAATTCAACCTCACTGATCAGCAGAATTAACAGCTGAACAAAGTTAAATAAATTACAGGAGCACATTATATTTCCAGTTGAAATATCAATGATATTAAATATAATAGTGTGAGAAGCAATCGGTCAAAATATCACCACTCAAGGGATCAGCATTCATTGGCAAGGCCAAAGATTAAGAACTATGTCAAGGATGCCTGAACTGTGAACTGGAAAACCATCGCAGCGTGTAGAATAGTAAGCGTCGAAGCCCTGAGAATATATTTTATAATTCAATAATAATAATATCCATAATAATAATAACCATTCGAAATAATAAAAATCATAATAGAAAACATTACCGTCCATGGTTATATCCTTCATCGTGTATATGAATAGTCACTATACCTGTTCGGAGCGCTATTCAACTCAATAACCAGTTTACTCCTGCACTTATCAAGAACAAACAGTCAAGAGGGCGACTCACAATCAGCATTGGAAGGAAGTAACTCTGAATCATCACATGAACTTATGCTGAACGAAGAAAGTTACTCTAAGCGATTATACTCTAGAATATTTCTAAGTCTCTTTACTTTCACCGAACGATATCTATTGACATTTGTAAAACTAACTATCTTGTAAATTCCGTTAACTTTATAGTCGTTATGGATACAATAAAATGATAATATAGTATAGACGAAATAATACGTAAATAAAATAGATCAAATTTAATATATACATATAGCATTCAGCCGCAAAAATTACATCATTGTATTTAAACTAATACAAGGAAAATCTTACTTCCAGATGACGTAAATATAAAATGACATAGATATAAGTGTGTGTACATATATGTGTATATATTATTATTAATATAATAAAAAATATATATATAACGATATAAACATAAGTATCGGTATTCACTTTATTTGAGATATTTTTTGCAAGACCAAAAATTCGCAAAATTCGCTTAAAAAATTATTATTATATCGAGTGATTTATCAACTATCCGATATAATAATAATAAATTGTGAAGAATAAGGATAAACTGCTTAATTCACAATACAGATCGAACTTCCTCAGAAAAATAAAAATACCATATAAAAATAGCATATTCGTCATCAAAATCTTTATTATTAGATACGTTGACATTTTTATTTTATGAAAGTGGGTCGATCTGTGTTGCAAGATAAGCAGTTCGTTGATGAAATCTCTATGTCTAGCGATTGATCATCAGCAAATTTTGTTTTGTGGAAGATATTCGATATATAAAATGAATATCTAACGTATTATACCAGTTTCTATATCTACGTCATCCACGAACATTACATATGTAAAACTCATATTACTTATATTTCTTCTTATTTCAGATTACACGAGAATTAAGTAAATGCGGAATCAAACAACTATAAATTTAACGAAATCGCAAATGACGGTTGTTTATTGAATCAATACTTTTAAGCATTTTTATTATTTTCAGTACGTAATATAAGTGATCAATATTATACTGATTAATACAAAAATTGTCAATTAAAGAATTTATGGATATAATAATTTGTAGTATTTTAAATAGACAATCAATATTTATAATAAACCCAGGTGCAACCTAGGCACAATTATGACATTTAATTATTTATATTAATCACTTTTATTACTTTTATTATTGGTAATAATTTATTATTTATACTAACCAAAATATTCATATATACTAACCACTTATTTTACAAAATAATTACCTACATTATAATTATTATTATTTTATAAAGTAATTACTAATAATACTGACCAAATAAATAAAAATGATGTCAAAGTGATATTTTAGGCAATATTTAAAGATATGGGTAAGGCTTAGCACTTATAAACGTTAAATTAATGCATCTTGCAGTGTGAAGTATCTTATTTTAACAGTCGTTACTACTTGCTATACTGATCATATGTACATTTTAAATGTTCCGAAAAATAAATATAAATCTTAGCACACGATGAACACCATTAAAATTATTACTTATTGAAATGTTTTTTTGTTATCTAGCGAAAATATTTAAATAAAAAAGAGGAACAAAGGAAGAAAGTAATAAATTTGTTTAATAAATAAAATATGACCATTTTTATAGTTTATATGCAAAAAATCTCAAAACAAATAATGATGAATATTTCAATTAGTTTTAAACATTTATTTCTCGATACTCTTTCAGTGAATTATTATGTATTAACGTGAAGCTATTAAAATGAGGTGCGTCATTACATTACAATAATTATTAACTGATACTTTAAATTATCTAATATTTTAATTCACAAGTATTTTAACACACACACACACACACACACACATACATATACGTATTTCTTTATTTCTTAATTTTTAATTTATACATATTTATATATAATTTTATATTTCTATATATTATATTATATTATATTACTTTATATATATAAACTATATTATTTTTTATATGATATATAATACTTCAAGAATATAGAGAACTCTTGAAATCGAAATGTACCATCTCATAGTGCATACATGCAAATATGATTCTATAATAGACAATCTATCGGTGTGGTGATAATTAGGATCTTATCAACAACGATTATCACGAGAGCATTTTGTTTAGAACTAGGTAGAAGAAACATGTATCTAAAAATAAGAGACAGTCGACAACCAGATGTGTTGTCAAAAAGTCGATAATAACTCTTATAAACGTCGAATAATATCATTCAATTCTTTATATAAATACATTTATAATAAACAATAAAATTATTACAATAATATCTACGTAGAATTGTTTAATTTTTTTCTCTGTATTTTTCGTTAAACATATCCTAGAGAATATTTAGATCGTTTTATAATCTTGTTACACTTACATAGTTATACAAGTATAAATCATATTATATAAATTTCATATAATATTATATAGTTGTCAATATATATATATATATATATATATATGAAATGTATTTATATATTACATAATAATAATTACGTAAAAAAAAGAAGAAATGTAAAAATATTATGTAATAACATTATATAATTTTTTTTAGAGATGTAGAAGAAATCAGATTAAAGTACCTAAATCGTCGAAACTTTATCGAGTCTTTCCATTTTCTTTTTCATTCCGTTCTTGTTAGCATTTCAAATAAAAGGTTTACGTGCTCGCAAACATTAGCATCGTACCCTCTTCTTTCCTCACATTATAGGCGTGGTAAAGGCACGTGCCACGCTTCGATCACGCGCTCACCAAAGCATGTATTTTCAGTTTTCTTCCCAACAAGTACGCGAGGAAGGTGTAAACGAGGAGGCAGGTCGATCTTACCAAGTAAGAAGATACTGGCATGCATTAGCTGCCGTCTCTCGGGTTGGGACTCGACGCGCCTTCTAACGCGGCCTTCGGCACGTAATTAATAACAGATCAGTCGCGACAAATTGCTTTAAGCGAGAAGTATTGCGAAAGCGAACACGCGATTAAATGGACACGTTCCTCCATCAAATCCAGTTGCCGTATCGTAATACATTGAAAAACGAATCATTATAATTGAGACCATTGATGGAAAAAGGCCACATACGCCAAAATACTATCGACTGAAATGGAAATCGACTTCAAAGTTATCACTAAAATATTATTTAATAAAAAGTAATGCAATTAAAAAAATTTTCTTTTAAGGTATATTAACATATTTCTCAAACTGAATACAAAGATTATGATTTGAAAATAATTGTCTTTTCTATTTTTATAAGTTCGAAAAAATTGATTTACGTATTCTTTTCCAATAAATGGGATGAAATCGTAAAAATATAATCTTTTTTTAGTTTATTTAATTAAATACAATTACTTGTTAAGTTTACAAATTGTTCATATATTGTTTAAATAAAAAATACTAAATTATATAAAGAATAAATAAAAAATTTGATTCCTTCAATAACTCTTATTTTATAAGCTGGAATGTATAATTTTTGTCGCTTGCGATTCTTATCAATAATGTAGAGGTATATTAAATATTTTTCTTTTCCAAAAAATAATATTGTACAAAAGATATTGTACAAACGACATATATATATATATATATATATATATATATATATATATATATGTATATATATACACATAAATCGATTTAGAATCGATTTACGGAAAATGAACCACATAGGTTGAATCCATCAATGATCTCAATTATGAAAGTTAACTGTTTAACGTTTAAAGTCATATAACTGTGGAAATATATAGAATAAATGATTAATGCAAACGAGATAAATGTACTGACTCAATAATATAATTTGGCAAAATGAACTAAGAACACAGTTTAAGAGAAGAATATATAAATATTAAGCAAACTTGAATTTTTCTCTAAAACAAGTTTTAAGTGATGAATCTTTTCGAATCAAACAGAAATCAAAAGCTTGATTTCAAATATATATACAATGAAATTAAGATTTGTAGGTCTTTTTCCAAAATTAAAAACATTCAATTGAACTATTTGAAAAACTGTAAAACTTTGATATAGTTTCTTTTTAAAATTAATTTTAAAGGGACTTATTGAATTACTCAGGATAAGCTAGGTTTGAACCATACGACAAATCCAAGTTTTGATAGAGGTTCTTTCCTAAAATACCAAGGATAAATTAACACTAGAAAGAAGATTGGAAGACTATAAAACAAATGGAAAAACAAGTAAGATATGAAATAAACTGATGAAAAGTTCATAAAAAAAACAAACTCTGATATAAAAAAAAGAATTAGATACATGCTGCCTTTCCACTTCTATGTATTTGGTTACTATTTTTATTATTTACTGGTAATTATTTTATAAAATAAATGGTTTGTACATATGAATACTTTGGTTAATATTTATAATAAAATATAAATGAAAATAATTTTTATAAGTAATATTAGTAATTTAAAGTTATATAAATAATCTGTATAAATAATGAAGTATCAGAATTTTGTTTGGATCTATTATAAATATTGAATCTATTAAAATCAATAATTAAAAATAAAAATTAATTTTAATTAAAATACTGATAGATTTTATATTAATTGGTTTTATACTGACCATTTATATTACGTACTGATATTTTATTATAAATATTGATCATTTGTTTAAAATATCGATTAAAAATATTTAAATATATTGACTAAATAAATAATAGTTCTAACTATTCGCTATAGGAAAAAATGAAGTCTTTATTCTTTCCCTATGCTTACGTTACGTGTGATATAATTTAAAATAGTTAATTTTTAATCAGATTGTGAATTCGATGATCAGCAAAATGACAAGAGACATGGGTTGATAGGATAAAATAGAAAGAAATCTAATGGGTAAATAGACTGGACAATTCTTTAATCAGTGCTCAAATTAAAAATATCAAATATATATTAAATATGAAATATAAAATATAAAATATGAAAATATTATATAAAAATAAAATATAAAATATAAAAACATAAAAAAATTTTTTAATATTTTTCCTACATACGGTGTAAAAATTCAAAAAGGGATTCCAGTCTCAATATGATAAATGAACAACTTCTAATTAATTACTAATTTAACAGAATTTCACAATATGGACTTAAGAACTAATCATAGAGTTATAGATTTGACTAACTATATGATTTGATTTATAAAGTGACAAATACTGAATGACTTTTCTTCTAACTTTTCTTAATTATCACTTTTTGATTTCCTTTTATTTAGACGCACCTAGCTCATTACATAAGAACTTTACCAAGGATAAAAAATCTAATACTCCTGTTCCTATTAGATAAAAATGCTAATACCTACGATTTTGACTGGTTTAATATTTCATAAAAAATCTACTGTATTGCGTAGTGAAGTTCGACTGATGCAAGATCAGAAGAATTTAACTGAATGTATTTCTATAAACAAAGGTATTAGAGATTTTCCGAACTGTTCGTGTCTTCAGAAGTGTTAGGTGAGTACATGGGTGGCCTGAGTTTCGAAGAGTTATGGGATATCGACAACAGCGCAACGGGATTGCGATCTTTTGGTAAATACTAAAAAGGCATCGGTTCACTTTCTGTTCTAAGTAGGTCCTTAGGTTACGCATTCCTAACCTTCAGCGAAGAAAATATTAAGCGTGAGAAGAGAAAGAAATAAACGTACGCAGGATATAACATTTGCTCCATCATTTTCAGATACATAATTATAATACAAATAAGAATTTTATTGCTTATTATAAATGTATTTATATAAAGAATTGTCGAACGTCTAGAGTCGTTATCATCTTTTCGACACATCTAACAAAAAGTACTAAAAAATTAAACAATGTTACGTGGATAATATTGTAATAATTTTATTGGTTATTATAAATATATTTATATGAATAATTATCATTTACAAAAGTCGTTATCGTCTTTTTGGCAATACATTTGGTCATCGAATATCTCTTGCTTTTAAATATATATGAGTATTATCACACCGATAGATAATGTTTCATAGCAGACATTCATGCACACGCACTATACAATAATATATTTCGGTTTCAAAAGTTCTCTATATTCTTAGAATATTATATATCACATAAAAAATAGTATAGTAAAGTAAACACACACACACTCAATGGCAAAAGTTAAGAAGCAAAATAATCATTTGCCCATTTTTATACAATATTCTTTATCTTTTGAAATATATAGGTTGAAACTAAAAATAACATAATATTATCTATTGATGTATGAAATATTATTTCATTATGCTATTAATATGTATTGTGTTATTATTAATTGTATTGTTTTATATATACTTATAATATAGTATATATAAAACAACATAATTGTAATTATATTGTTTTACACACATAAAAATTCTTCATTTATAAATGAAATAAAATAACATCTATGATAATAGGTATGACGATATATCAATAGTGAAGAAGCGCTGAAAAGTTCTAGTGCTAGAAGTGAGAAAGATAAGATAAATTAAAAGTATATTAAAAATAAATAAAAGAAAAATTGGTTATTCTAAGTAATTCCAATGTTATCTCTGTTTTAAGTGACATAAAAATCCGATCTAAAAGAGCTAAGTAACGAAAAAAAATTTTTTTCATTTCACGTCGAGACGTCGAAATAGTTATAAACTATAATTATTTATTAAAGTTATAAACTATAATTATTTTTCCAATGTTATTCTCAATACTTTTCATATCATTTGATTTATTCTCGTTTTAAATTATTAAATGTAATAAAAATGATATGTAATTATTATAAACATAAATTTTTATATTAATAATACATTTTTATAAAATATGCCCTAATGATGCTAATTTATTTTAGAAATAATTTATAATTAGAAAATAACGTAGCCATGATGCTACGTTATTTTCTAATTATTTATATTTATTTTTAATATATTTTCAAACAATTCAAAACGATGAAATTATTCCACCTTTTCTATATAATTATCCAATCACATGATTTATTATGTAACGTAAGTCAATGCGACAAAAAGCATTTCTCGACTCTATTATATAAAAAACACTAAAAATTGAATTCGAAACACGAATGTACATTTTCGTTTTATTTTTTATTTTGGTTTTCGAATTTTGGTACATATCTTTGCATCATAGTTTCACGAAATATCTCTACGTGGGCGAAAAGTTCTTTGTCGAAATCCTTATCGAGATCGAAGATCGATTCATGATCGATTTTCCATCAACTTCATAAAATGTCTTAGTACGGATATAAATGCATATACACGTGTATACATATATACATACATACATATATTCATACAAACATACAAACATACAAACATACCTATATTCATACATACATACATACATACATACATACATACATATATTTATACATACATATATACATACATATATTCATACAACATACACATACCAACATATATATATATTCATATACACACACAGAGACACACAGACAGAGAAAGATACATACGCACACATAGAGAGCATATACACGTGTATACATACATACATATATACATACATGTATATATATATATACATACATACGTACATACATACATACATACATACATACATATATATATATATATATATATATATATATATATGTATATATACATACATACGTACATACATAGTTACGTACGTATGACGGACCAGACGGTACGACGAACCATTCGAGATCTGATGTGGGTCGAGAACATTGTGCGAGAACGAGGTGCTTGTCTCTCTCATGCGACTATATACGAGTTTCGTATACAAAGAGAGAAGATTTACTTCGGTTACCTAACTCTCTGGTTCGGTCCAAGTAACAACGTTGTTTCTTCTCTCAACCTTACGACTCGTTCTCACCGCCCGTTCCTTTTGTGTCTTACCTTTCTTCGAAATGGTAAAATAAAGAAAAAAGAAAAAAGAAAGAAAAAAATCGTTTCGAGAATCATATCGTAATGCTCGTTAATATGCAGACGACCTTTCGAGAAAAAGTTCCCAGATTTTAAAGGACTCATACATTTTATATGTATGAGCTTTGAGAAACACGAATCGAGATAACATCGAAGGGCTGTGTCTGTCCTTTCTTAAAGATTTTTATATTCCGTTTACGCATTCACGTGTATGTGCCGTACATTTGATACGATTTTAATATGAATTTTTGACCCTCCATAGCGCTTTCTAAGTTTCAAATCACATACCTAAGTATATACATAGACATACACACATACATATATATATATATATATATATATATATATATATATATATATATCTTTTTTTTAAAGCTTATTTCATTTTATCATCAAAAATAAATTTATAACCGAATTAATGATAAAAATTGTGATTTGATATTTAATATACTACGAAACATTAAACTTTACGCCCTCACCCAAATAAATATGATTTAAAAAGGAAAGATTAATTTCAACGACCAATCACTTAAATCGTTGATTAATTTTTTTTAAATAGTAGATTATCAATACAAATAATAAAAAATAAATAACAAAATATAATATATATTTATAAAAAATGATATATTTTATATATACAACAATTTATTTTATGTTTATAGTAATTGGAATATATATGGATTAATAAATATCAAATACTATAAATACAAAATTGGTTATAAAATGACTGAACGTATTTAATTTTGTAGCCATTTACATAATATATGATTACTATTAGATATTGTTTATAATTAGCAGTAAGACAGAAATGAATAAAATACAATTTATTCGAACGATATGTATTTAACTAACTCTTGCTTACTATTCGTTAATAAATATATTATACACCATAATATATTCCCTTACTCGTGTTATTGGTTCTTTGCTCGTATATATAAATAATATTAGATATTGCTTATATTTTGCAATGAGACAAAAATTAATAAAATACAATTTACTCGACCGATACATATTTAACAACTCTTCCTTGTTAGTAAATATGTTACATATCACAATATATTTCCTTACTCATGTTATTGGATCAAATACAATTTTACACGTGGCAAAGAGAGAAAGGAATATACAGACAGAGAGAGAGAGAGAGAGAGAGAGAGAGAGAGAGGGATAGAGAAAGAAATCTATAGACGAAATGGTATGCGCTATAAAGATTTCTATCGCCACAAACCGCAACGATCTCTTCGATCGACGTAGAGAGCAACGTTGAGACGATGGAAGGAGAGAACGATTTCAAAGGATTTAAAGACTCGTTACTCGGAGAGTAACGAACGACAAAGGGCCCTTACAACGTGGCAGGCATTCAGCAGGAATGTGATTTCGAAACGACCCGTCGACTTGGGTCACGATCGTTGGAATAACGATCCTCTAGTGGACAGCGACTACGAAGATGCCGTCCTCGTCGTAGTCCTCGTCCTCATCGTCCACATCGTCCTCGTCGTTGTCCTCGTTGCTGTCGTCGTCGTCGTCGTCGTCGTCGTCGTCGTTGTCGTTGTCGTCGACGTCGTCGTCGTCGTCGTCGTCGTCGTCGTCGTCGTCGTCGTCGTCGTCGTCGTCGTCGTCGCTATCCACATCGTCGTCGAGTCGAGTGCACGGCTGCATTCGCGTTCGACAAACTCGATCGGTACATATCTCTGTCTTTCTCCCTCCATCCACCAAGGGAATTTCTCGCGCGACGTGATGGATGGTACGAAGGCACGCACATGCGCTCGCCGTTATGCTAATTAGACGTCTAATCAAAGCCTCGTTTATTCATGCTTCCCAACTCGCACCCGTCTTCGAGAGGACCATGTTACGAGCGTAATTGTTTCGAACGTCGTTCGCTGGACGAAATTGAAATACGATCACGTACGTATTCGTTGCTCCTTGGTAGAAAGAAAAAAAGAAAAGGAAAGAAAAAGGAAGAACAAAGAAAAGAAAAAGAAAAAAGAACGTAAGATTCTAAAAGTATGTTGTACGTATATGGAAGACATATAAATTTACATTCACGTCGCGAAGTCGCTTCTCACCGAGTTGGCTCGGTAGATAAAGCTCGTTTGCAAAATATACGATTTCATTATACATCTTATTCTACATTTAAACGCAGCCAATTAGCTCGATAGTACCTAAGTTACATTATATGATACATCAATTAAATTGCAAGTAATATCTCGATTATTCGAGTCTCGCCACGTTGAGATTGATACATAGTGAGATTTACGTTTTAAAATTCTTACTTTTTATGACTAGCCTAAAATTTATATACGTTAAAATTGTTGCAGCAACTGAGATAAACGAGCGTTTATGAAAAAAAGTCGTTTTTAATAATCAACGTATGTGTAAATATGGTACATCATAGTTATATACGGTTACTTTTTAAAATTGAATAACTTTTTTGTATTCTCTACGAAAAAATTAGAAACTTTTTTAAATTATTGAAAAATTACTTCATATTTAAATTTAAAAGGACAAATTTTTCTATTATGGCAGCGATAAAAAAAATATTAAACTAGTTTTTCAAATGTTTTTCACATTCGTTTTTATAAAAAAAGTTTTTCTCCGAACTAAAATTTTTTAGATTTGGTTGTTAATATCATAAAAATCGACCAATATAAAAAAATTACATTTATTTAAAGATCCTTAAAATTATGATAAAAAAATTGATTTTATAAAATAATGACAATATAATAGATTTTTAAAATAAAGTGCAACTCATGTTGAAATATTGATTGATTTTGATGATATTTACAGGATACACAAAATATAATTATAAAATGTTAGTATATTTCCCTTTGTATAAAAGTACTTTAATCACATAATAACACATTATTCAATTTGGATTAATTATAAAATATTGTGCTAATTTATATGATTAATCAAAATTACTAATAAATTATTACAATTAATAATTTTAATTAATTTACTGTATTAATTTTAATTTTAATCATTAATAAATTAAATGTATATATGTTTGTATATATATATGCATATACATAGATATATATACATATATATATAGATACATGCATATATATACATATACATATTGTATATTGTACATAATCTTTCTTTTTTTTTCACATTCATGTATTTATACTCTCTCTTTTCTCTATAAATATATTTGTGTGTGTGTATTAAATATATAATATATTTTTTCTAAATAATTTCTATGAAAACAATAAATTCGGAGCACTAATAGTAGTCTAAAAATAGCTATTCTATTTAAAGAATTATCCTGTACGTTTCTTGTTACTCGATATTATACCTTGTATACGTATGTACATAAGAACTCAGGTATTCGGCTGAAAATGCAACATAAACGCAGCTTGCACTTAGCGCTCGGCACGCAGTACCGTGAAATGTCCGAGCGCGCTTCGCTACTTTATTTATGTAACCGGATTCGTCCTTTTCATCCTTTTTTCTACTTCTTCTTTTTTTACATCTCTACTCCCTCCACCGTTCTATCCTCCTTCATTGCACCTCTCTCTGGCATACGGGAGCGGTCCGGACAGACGACGATAACATCAGTCATTTATATCGACGATTATAATTTATAAGGAGGTATAACGTAATATAATACGCGGAGCGAGCATTAAAAAGATGGATGCAAGAGCCGGTCCTTCGCAACGGGTCTTCGCTTTGTCCGTACGCTGCGAAAGTCGTCGTTCAAAAGTGCGAGCTTTGCGTACTCTTACATACGTATGTAGGTATGTCGTACGTGTAATCGCAGAAGAAGAGAAAGAGGAGACTACGTCTCGCGAGAAATTCTTCACCCTTTCTCCAATAGGGGAGACTCGTCTTTGCCTTTCTCTCTCTCTCTCTCTCTCTCTCTCTCTCTTTCTTTCTTTCTCTCTGTTTCTGTTTTTCTCTTTCTAGCTCTTTCTCTTTGTTTGTCTCTCTCTCTCTCTCTCTCTCTCTCTCTCTCTCTCTCTCTCTCTCTCTCTCTTTTTCTTTCTATCCTTCTTCCGTCTTATTCGAACATATTCGTATATGCCCACAATTCATCGAGTTTGCCTTAATAAGTGTAATGCGATCCCTGTGTAACTACCCCCGAATGCTGCAACGATGAAAACCACGTATACAGGGTGTCTCGAAAATATTTTGTCTTTTAATATGTTATATAAGAATTTTTTCAAATGAAAATATAAAAAACGTTTAGATTTTTATCGAACAGAATTATATTATACGTGTAAACATTTTACTGATATTCAAATCATATACAAAAATGTTAATGTCTTCATTCTCTTGGAATTTTCTTTTGACGAGAAATAACGGAAAACTTCGATCTATCGTTTTTAAATATATTTATATATTTTATCCATTAAAAATAAAATAAAATAACGAATGAATAGATTTTCGTAAGTCATCAGTTTTCTTCCAATTCTGTTGTATACGTAAATAATTTTTTGTGTCTTCTGTATAATATTAATTTATTGAATTTTTATTGTTGTACTAACTAATTGGAATCTGTCTGCCGAGAGTCGTTGGAAAAAGGGAATACAAAAAATTTAGAGAAAGGGAAATCTGGCGAAGGAAAGGGCGTGGGTGTTAAGAAGTGAGGGACACACCTTTGAGTCCGTAGGAGTTACACAATTATATTTAACGATAACAACAACAACAACAACAACAACAACAACAGGCATAATAACAATAATAACGATATCGATGAAAATCATGAAGATGATAATAATGTTGATGCTGCTAATACAATAATAATGATTATTAAAATGATGATAGTAATAATAATAATAATGATAAAAATGATAAGAATAACAAAAGTGACAATTAAAATGATAACTGTAATAAAAATAATAATGATAATAATAATAATAAAGGTAATAACAGTAATAATTAAAGTAACAATAATAACAGCAATAATAATAATAACATTAACAATAAAAATAGTAAGAATGACAATAATAATAATAACAATAATAACAACAAGCATAATAACAACAATATTAATAATAACAACCATAATAACAAAACAACAACAACAACAAGAATAATAATAATGATAATGATAATAACCATAATTATGATTTTAGTGATAGTAGTAGCATGTATATATGTATGTGAGAGGATATGAAGTGGAACGTAATAATTACGTTAAAGTGATAGATATACGCGAAATTCTGCGAACGTCTTTCTCGATGATCCAATGACCCTTAAATCTCTTGTAAAGTTAAGCGAAACATTCACATTGAAGTCCTTTCGACCGCCCACTGAGCTAAACAGTTGCCAATTTCCTCTCTCTTTCTCTTTCTACTCGTTCTTATGAGAGAAATCGATCTATCGGAAATAATAAAATCCTAATGAAAGCTCAGCTAACGGTACGTCGGCTTAACGAGGAAACTCGGGAGGTGAGGCACGAATGAAAAGAATGATTTACGCACGCGATTCACGCGTAGGCGGACGAACACGCGCGATCGCTCAAACATCGAAAACTGTGCAAAATGCATTCGGTCCTTTTCTCGTCGGTACAATGTCGATGACTACCTACTGTGCATGATCCTGACGTAGGCGAGCTCTTAAAACGATTTCTCGGATTAACTTACGGAATATATATATTTGGCAAGGTGTTATCGACGTAAAAATAGAATCAGGATTTCGAATAAGGATTTTTTATTCATATTAAAAGAACTACCGACAATTATACCGATATTTTTATTTCTTTGATTGTTAGAAATTGTTGGCATTGTATTATCGATGAAAAAGGAAATGAAATACTTAGAATATTGAGTGAAATTCATTCAATTCATATTCATTCGTATTAATATTACAACTATCGACAATTGTTTTGATTCTTTTGAGTGATAGAGATTTTTAGCAAGATTTTATCGATGAAAAAAAAGAAAAGCTGAGAATTTCAAGTGAAGATATTTCATTTGCCTTAATTTTAGAACTATCGATAATTAATCCGATATTTTTATTCCTTTAATTGTTAGATATTTTTTCTGTACATATGCGAAACATTTCAGTGATTTTTATATATTTTTATAGTTGTACGGGAAATACTTTGTATCGAAGTCAATCGTTGTTTTTGTTACAATTTGACATTGTAAGAATTGTTACAATATGACTGTGCTAATGCATGAAATTAGTCCAATTTAGCAAGAATAACTTTGTTTTATATTTTGTTATTGTAATCAGATTATCGTAACTAATTTGAATGCTTTATGTGTATATCTGAGATATAAAAAGAAAGAAATTTCTGAAATTGATCCAACATCTAACTATATGATGTTAATTAGTTATAACAATTATTAAGAACACCAAGAAATTGTTTTTTTTTAATTATATCTAAGTACTTAAAGTATAAATTTGTAGATAATAAAAGAAAAGGAGATAACAATGTAATTTCTAACTCTTACTTTAACTTGACTTGAATATTCTTCCAAGAACGTCACTACATCTCAAATACAAATAATAATTTTGAAATTATTTTGGCCTCCTATTTATTACCATACTTTAGCAGTTCTTTCTTTCATTTCACTTGTAACCAGTATTTCGCCCACAATGAACAAAAATAAAAAATTTCAAGTGTAAAATCTAAAAAATTTTTAATTATGAAATATTAATAACTGATAGATCATCAATAATAATAATGCATTACGTGCATTATGTAATTGATTGATCGATTCGATCGATGATTAGACTGCATTAGTCGATGATCAGACTAACATGATATATCTCACATTCTTTTGGTTATTCTTCTTTTTCTTTTTTCAAGTTAGTCTTAGTGTTAATTTCTATTGTTCCTTTGTCGCATGAGTATCGAAGAGCTAATAGTATTCTGTCTATAAACGGAATATATAAACCATAGTTAACCTTCTTTATCATTATGTTTGTGTTGTAATAAATAAATAATTATTAAACCACTCTCTATTATCTAAATAGTAGATTATCGAAATAGAAAACCTAACAGTAACGAAATATAATTTGTAATATTATTTATAATTTTTATTGAATATATCAATTTATAGATAAATTTAAGCGTGAGATTTAATGCAAAAATCAATGCATTTTTTCAAACATATGCGAAAATATTTATTTCTGTAGCTTGAAAATATAGTTGAATTTAATACTGCGGTACCTTTAAGATTGTTAAGTAATTTTAATAGAATAATAACAAATTTTTGTAATTGTTTACATAGAATTTGAAAATCTTCAAAGTGATTTTCAAGAACAAAGAAATATATAAAAATATAAAAACTTATTTAATACTAGACCAATCAGCATATACTTCTGTAGAAGTCATAAATACAAACACATGTTTTGTATTTGATTCAAACTTAATATAACAATTACATAATATGTAATTAATTATTTAAAAAGAAATAAACAAAAAAGTTTCTATTAATCCTAAAATATATAAGTTATGATTTTTGTCACATTTTAATCGGTATAAATAATTAGAGTTGCGTCTAAGTTACAACAGATTATTATATTAACAAACATTTAAATTAAAATATTCGGCAATTTTTGTAACAACTCAAAATTACTTTTATTATTTTTAATAATTTTTAAAAATATTTTTTTATAAATTTATTCAAAACATTTATTAAAAATGTTTAAAATACTGATCCAAAGAATAACAAATAAAGAAGCAATTCCTTTCGCAATGAAATAGAAACAATTTACAGAACCGCAAAAGGATTTCTGAAAAAATCCTTCGATTTTAAACCGTAATATAATGTGATTACATTACATATTTTGTTAACTTCTATCTTCTTTATTACCACTCATTTGACTCAGTTCATTAAAAACTGTTTTTATAATAGAAGGTTTATTACAACGAAATTATGATATTTTTCATACAGCAAATGCATATGCATCGTATTTCTTTCTTTCTGGTTTTTATAACCTACGTTGGCTCTCAAGAAATGAGTCATCGCGTATGAATATGCGATAAGGTAATATTTGAGATACTTTATATTTACAAAATAAAAACTACCGTTTATTTATTTTACTGATAGTTTCAGTATTCTCTGTACACGTTTATATTATTGTTTTATAAAACAGATTTTTATTAAAATATAAAAAATTATTATTGCAAATAAGCTCCAACATATTTAAAACAATCATTCTAGTATCTGTATGTGGTACTATTATTGAAAATACAGGATGTTCCAAAAGTTCCTAAATTTTGTAGCTTTATAATTTGAAAAAAATTCGTCTAGGAAGTCTCGAGAAAGAATTGATTTTTAAAATCCTCTAAGAACTTTTATCTCTAGGTGATCCCTATTTTATATTTTATCCTATATTACATTGTAAAATGGCATTTTAATTCACCCGATATATATTTTATTAATACTTGATTAATACATTTGATTTATATAACAATTGTAGAATTTTTATTAATTAAATTAATTAAATTATTTTATGTTATTTAGCTTTCAAACATGTATAGATATATTTCAACAATCGAAAAATTTCATATAATAGTTTTCAGACGTAATGTTTCTTTGAAACATATCAATCTTCATTATAGAAACAAAAATATTAAATAACAATGTTTGATTTATAATCTATTATCATCATCAAGATTTGTGAATATGTTTCAGTATATGTTTTATAAAAATAATTATATCAAAGAAAGATCAGATCATGGTTTGATATTCTAGTAAGATCTATATAGTTTCATAAGACTAAACTTTAAACATTTTTATATTAAATCTCACTTATATAAATTTTTAGAAATAATAATAATAACGTTCGTTACAATTGTAAGTATAGTCGGAATTTTCGTAATAATTAATACTATATTTTAAAAATCATAAAAAAATAGATACTATACATGTATATTTGCATTATTAACAATATTATAATTTCGTTGTAGTGACAACGTAATGAACCTCCATTAAAAACAAAAAATTTAATTTAAATACTTAATTTTAAAAAATTAAATTTAAAAATAAAATTAAAAAAAATTTTAATTTGAATACTTTATTTTTAAAAAATTAAAATTAACATTAAAATTTAAATTAAAATTTAAACAAAACATTAAAATTAGGAATAGCTAAAAAATGTTAGTGCAGTTGTATTATTCTATTAATTCTATTTCCTCTTAAAATTAAACACAGTTTCGTATAAATATTTTCTTAATAGATCGAATTGTTTGTATTTCACTGAGAAAAGAGAAATTGAATTTATGAAGTATTAACCATTTATTTTAATCCATTTATTAACAAAAACAAAGAAACGCATATTTCATAATTTTTAACGCTTCACAAATTTATACCGGTTTAAAAGGAAAGAAAAAAAAACTTTTTCTCTGTGGATATACCCTTGTTAGTAATAACTACCTAGAATGATGAGCAAGGAAGGAGAAGAAGTCGAGCGAAAAGATCGAGGAAACGTTTTGCGCGAAACGAGCCGTGATCAAGCTTCGTGGGCGTCGATCACGAATAGAGGAAGAGAGAAAGAGAGAGGGAGGGATAAAGATAGAAAGAGAAAGAGAGAGAGAGAGAGAGAGATAAAGATAGAGAGAGAAAGAGGAAGAGAGAGAAAGAAGGATCGTCGATCTTATGGATCATGGTTTAAACGGGATCGGCTCGATCTATGACGGATACTTTTAGAGGGTGGGGGAGGTGGAAGAGTGTACCGACAGTTTCTATCATTCCCACGCCCACCATCTTGTCTCGGTAGTCACGAGACCACTCGAAGAGATCCCTCGGAAGAGGCTGCTCGTAGTCTCTAACCACCTTACATTACGATGGAAACGTTCCGATCATACATCGATCCTCCCGTTCTCTTCGATCCTCGGTTCTCCGTCCTCGAGAAATCTCGACAAAGGCAGATAAGCAAGCTGACTTGCTGGCAGGCAAGCAGGCAAACAAGCGAACGAACGAGCGAGCGAACGAGCGTTCGACAAACCTCTGACCTTTCGTTAAACAAATTTGAAAAACGACGTCTCCGTACGATAATTCCTTACCATTCCTCGACGACGTATAAAGATAGAGCTCTTAAATGCTCTACGAGTAGGAAATATCGCGGAATTACTTGCGTTATGTAAACGTAATATACGAATCAGAGAAATATATCGCAGACTGTTACAACAAAACAGCAGGACATTGTATCTTGGCTATCTCACGACTTCCATGGTTATAAGAGATCTACTGGAAGGAGGCCGAGCGTAAATGTCCTCCTAATAAAGGTAACGTCTGGATTTTATCTTTCGGTAATCTGCGCAGTAATGCCGAGTGTCCGCTTTGATCTCTTGGCGCTTTGATGAGAGTCCATCGTAGCAGTGAGAAAGAAAGAGAGAGAGGGAGTGTGTGTGTGTGTGTAAAGCTCTTTCTACGTTGCGTTTTTGCCTCTAACCATGCCGCAAAAGAACGCTTAAAATCTACCGATATTTCGCTTGCTATATTCTACGCCTACACTCTCCTTCCTCCAAGTAGTGACATCCGTAAAGTCGTCAACGACGAGCTGTCTTAAAGAGAAACAAGTCCCGAACGGACAACCAAATGCGATTCTACGAGTTTCGTATTCCGTGCTGGAAATCGTTTAGTTTGCCAGGACGATCGAGTAGGAATCCAACCTACGCGTGGATCACGCTCCTCCTCCTCCTACTCCTCCTCCTACTCCTCCTCTTCCTTTTCCTTTTCCTCCTCCTTCTTATTGGACCACCTCTTCGAGATCGACGAGCTTCCTTCTAAACGATATTCTGGTTATCTCCTTAAAACGAGACTCGATGAAATCCTGATTAGTGATTACCGACGTAGATACCTACGTACATACCGCCCTCGGCACGCCGACGTTCATGTTCTAATATTTCAACATTTTATGAGACTCTCCTATCTTTATGCACCATCTTGAGAATATGCTTATATTGTATTTGTATTCTTTTTAAAAACTTGTGGATCAACCGCATGCAATTGGAAAAATCGAAACTTTTCCAAAAAATTAACTTATCTAATTCCTTGAACGAAATATCTTATGTTTCTGTTTATTATTACATATTTATATACATTAATATTTACAATTCAATAGTATTTATGTCGCATCAAGCAAATCGTTGCGAATTATGTAGGTAAACAAGCTTGAACAAAATACTTTTATCGTTTTATTGTAAAGTAACAATACATATATATATATATATATATATATATATATATATATATATATATATATATTATATGAATATTATGTGTATTATGTAATATTATATGAAGTATAATTATTTATTTCGTTAAATTAATATAAAAGATAAGAAGAAAAATTAAATTTAAAGAAATGTTAGTTTATCATAAAAAAAAAACAATCAATAAAGAAAATTTGACGTAATTGACATATCAGATCGATATATAATTCTATTTTTTATTCTATAAGAAAATCTAGCTCGAATGACCCTTTTACGCGATATATTGATATTGGATAAATTTTTACACAAAATTGTTTTGAAGAAATGATCACAAAAAAACACAAAAATTAATAGATAAAATAAATAAAGTTATATGAATGTGAAAGCTTCCTGTAGGGTTATTGACTATAAATCTTAATTTTATTCGGTCGATTACTTAAAAACATCGTATTATCTCGATATAATAGCATTCTTGCAAATATCTCACATAAAAGCAAAATTAAGACAGTAAAAAAGTTAATCTACAAAATGTATACTATTATTCTTTTTTCTTCCATCGATAAAATGCAATTATATTTATTATTGTATCTGCTATCTATCATTATTATCCTACATAATATCCTATGTGTAGCATCGTTAAATAATATAATAAAAATAGTGAAATATTTCGTTAATGAATATCGTTAAATAATATAATAAAAATAGTGAGATATTTCGTTAATGAATATGAACAAAGAATTAATATTCCATTGTATTTAGAAATATAACGAATACAATGTAAGAAGATTATCGAGATGAAGGAGATATCGAGCATTCGCGTTTGATCTCATTGATATTAATATGTATCAGTGTATCTCCATTTTTTTTTCTCAACGGTGGACGCTTAATTGCCTACGTGTAATGTGCGGACGAACGGAATATATTGAACTCTTTTTTCTTTCTTCCTTTCTTTTCTTTTCATTTCTTTTTTTTTCCATTTGCTTCTTATTATTATACACATTTTCTTGCCTCGAAAAGCTTGTAACGTCTACGAAGCGATCGAATGTCCTCTTATGGGCCTGTCAAAAGTCAATCTTCATTAAAATTCCATACAATGTAAGCCTTCGTATATTAAACGATAAGGTTTCGCGTTTCTGCAAGAACCCCTTCCTCTTACCCCTTGCATTAAGTTCGTCGACAAACCGGATTTGGAGAAGAGATCGAAAATAGTCGTTCAGAGAGGAGTATTCTCTGCTCGTGCGAGGAGAAACGCGACTTGACGTATATTCGCATGATCGATCGTACAGGCAGCTAGATCGCGGACGGATCGCGAACGAGAGAAGTAAGATAAAGAAAGAAAGAGAGAGAGAGAGAGAGGATAAGGAAGAAAATAAAAAGAAAAATAATAAAAAAAGAAAAAGAAAAAAAATCCGTCGTGAAGACGAGGGATAGGAAGAAAGATACGAGTGGAACACGAAGGTGTCAAGGATATTCAACGCGAGAAGGGGGTGGAGAGAGGAGGAGGGGTGGTTGTGGGCTGAGGTTGGTCCATAAAGATGGAGAGACTACTCGATATAGCTGAGTGCAAACGCATACTCACTACGATAAGGAAACGTCCGGCGAGCATCGCGTAAGCGGCCACGCTCTGCCCGATAATCCGCGAGGCGCATGATTTATTATTACGCTGCAGCATTCTCAACGCCAAGACTTAGAGATCGTACTGCGATTCCGTTCTCTTTGCAAATACTCAAAAATCCAACGTGACTATTTTACCTCACCTTTCTTCTCTCTCTCCCTCTTTCTCTCTCTCTCTCCCTCTTTCTCTCTCTTTCTCTCTCTCTCTCATTCTATATTTGATCCTCCCTGTCTTTTTCGCTCTGTCTTTCCTCTCTCTCTCTCTTTCTCTTATTCTATATTTGATTCTTTTCACTCTTTCGCTCTGTGTCTCTCTCTCTCTCTCTCTCTCTCTCTCTCTCTCTTATTTCATCTTTTTTGCTAATTCTTTCATTCATCTCTTTCTCTCCCTCTCTTCCATTTTTTCCTCTCTCAAATCCTCTGCCTTTCCTTTTAATTTTCTCTTCTTTTTTCTAAACTGTAACATATTCTCGATAAATAGTAGCATTTTACATTCAAGCCAAGAAAATCCGAATATATTGCATGGAATTTTTAATCACCTAAGTAATTGAAACTATTGAAGAAAGTAAGACAATTCTCACATACGTATATTTTCTCTTTTTTCGTTTACAAAAATATTTTTGAAAATACGCTCATTATTAAAATCTTAAACTGTAATTTATCAAAATTATCCGCATAATAATCAACAATCTAATGAAAATCTACATGAATTCACATTTTGTTCCAATGTCTACATATACATATGCAGGAAATTAATCTTTCTAAATTGTAGAAACTTTAAACAAATTAAATGCCGATATAACTAAGGCATATCTATATAGATCTACTCATTCAGTAAAAAATAAAATTATATCAATTTTGTTTTACTGCAGAAAAGAAAAATGTAATATTGAGTTTATAATCGATTATAATTTATTATTCTCATCACTGTAAACTCTGTAACGCATCAAAATCAAATTTTGCAGTTGTTTAACTATGATTTACAAGATATTTCCAAAATCTACTTAAAATACTGTTATTTACATAAATACTGTTAAAATAATGTAAATACTATTATGTATATAAATACTGTTAAAATTTTGAGTTATTTAACAATAAATTTACATCCGATTTTAGTTTTATTAAAAAAGCATAAGAAAACTATTTTGTAGAAAAACTTTATCTGCAAACAGATTCAATTTGTGAAAAAGTAAATTTAATTTGAAAATACGAATTCTAAGTGTAAAATCTGTGTTACATATATACTGCCATACCAGTAGGAACAGAAAATATGATCACGTAATGAAAACAAAACACGAAACCAAAATAAATAAGAACTAAAAAGATCCTGATCAGCGATGTTTGAAAAACTTCCATAAAAACACGAAACGTCGCTGAATTCTCAAGGCAAAAAAACAATCGTTTAACGCAATAATTGGATTAAACTAAAAATAAAGAATTTTTTGACTCGGTATACTTCTGAATAAAAAAATTAGGAAAACTGGATATGATTTATAGAATCTAGAAGCAAAATTAGATAAAATAGGATGCCAATTTTAGGAAAAATGAAACACAATAATTAACTATTTAGCAAAAAAACTAAATCAATTATGAAGAAAGAAGAGAAACACAAGTATAAGTAATATTAAACAATAAAGTATCCAATAAATAATAATGTTGCATATGTCAGATGTAGCAACTGTATTTTTCTGTCTCTTTCTCTCTCTCTCTCTTTCACACATTCTCTCTTTCTCTCTCTCTCTCTCTCTCTCTCTCTCTCTTTCTCTCCCCCTTTGACACATTCTCTCTCTTTCATATTCTTTCTCTCTCTTTCTGTTCCTCTCTCACATTCTTTCATTCTCTCTCTCCCTCTCTCTCTTTCACATTCTCTCCTCTTTCTCTTTCTCTCTCACATTCTTTCATTCTCTCTCTTTTCCTCTCTCTCTATCTCTCTCTCTCTCTCTCTCTCTCTCTCTCTCACATTCTCTCTCTCTCTCTCTCTCTTTCTTTCTCTCTCTCTCTCTCTCTTTCTTTCTCTCTCACATTCTTTCATTCTCTCTCTCTCTCTTTCTTTCTCTCTCACATTCTTTCATTCTCTCTCTCTCTCTCTCTCTCTCTCTCTTTCTTTCTCTCTCACATTCTTTCATTCTCTCTCTCTTCCTCTCTTTCTCTCACATTCTTTCATTCTCTCTCTCTCTTTCACACTCTCTCTTTATCTCTCTCTCACACATTCTTTCACTTTCTCTCTCCCTCTCTCTCTCTCTTTTATATTCTCTATCTCTTTCACTTTCTCTCTCTCTCATTCTATCACTTTCTCTCTTTCACTCTCTTTCTCACTCTCTAAATTGGAAATAAATTATGTAATCTGGATATTATTTATATCGTTAATTATAAAATACGAAGCCGTAATAAAATCATTTTATTAAGATACTACGAAAAATAACGGAAAGAAATATCTATGGTTTCTTATTTTAATTTTTTTTTTTTGAATTTTTTTTTAATTTTTGTTCGGTAATATTACCCTTAATTTTATCGTCACTCTTAATTTTGTAGATTTTACTGAAAACATTTCTATAAATTGTTTTTTGCGATTTTAAAATAAGCTAAAAATATATATTCTAATAAAAGTATATATTCTATAAAGATATAAAAATAAAAAAAACGACATAAAAATAAAAGCTCTTTAATATTAAAATGATCATAGTAAGAATCATAGTAAGAATTGTACTTTTCCTTCTATCTAAGAAAATTATGAAAAATGTATTTTAAATAAATGTATAGAGTGTCCCATTTAAAACCCCGCATCAAAATATTTCCTTCGGATTGAGTTGAAAAAATATTATAATACACATCATAAAAATTAACATAATTTAATAAAAATACACATGGTATCAATATTTTTTTCTTACAAAGTTATTTTTTTGAAATATCATAGTTGTGGATGTTTTCTTAAATAAATCATTATATTTTTATTATCATGATATGATAGCTCATTAAAAAGAAATTCGTAGACTATTATTTCTTTGATCTTGAAATTACTTTAATGTGATAAAAATCACGTTTAAATAAGAAAAATGTACAAATTTTGAATTTAACTATGTCTATCTAAATGAATAATTTTTTAAATCATGGCTCTCATTATTTGTTCCACAAATATTTATGATTATTTGAAATATAATATCTTATCTATCAAAGATTTTTGAAAAATGGACAATTATATCGTATATTTTATATTTTAATTACAAGACGCTTTGTTTATCAAAATACGAATATAATTGTGGACATTGATGGAAGAAAGAGCATATAGACCAAAACATTATTTTGAGAATATCATCTTCAAAATTTTCGTTAAAGTATTATTTAATGAAAAGTAATGCAATTAAAATAAATATTTTTTGAAGATATATTTAATATTTAATATAACATGACTTTCAAATGTTTCGAATATAGAACTTATGATTCGAATATAATATCTATTTTTTTGTAATAAATTTAAAAACTTGATTCATGTTTTACTTTTCCAAAAATCTGATATAATCTTAAGAAAGTAACTGTTTTTATTGTTTATTTAATTAAATATAATTACTTATTAAGTTTACAAATTTTTGTATATATTGTTCAAATAAAACATATAAAATCAAATAGAAAAATAAACAAATCATTTCATTATTTTTAATAAGTCCTATAAGTTAAAATATATAATTTTATCATTTATAGTTTCTATAAGTTATATTCAATAAAGTATACATAATTTTTTTTACAAAAGAAACACAATATTGTACGAAAGCACAATCAATAAGCGAGTGACTGTCGGGCAAATCACTGCATACTACCGCGCAAATTTTCAAGACCGCAGGGCAATACAATACCGTCTACGTAATGTAAACATTAAAGAAACAGTATGTCCTTTATATGTTATATATGTATATAACACATGCCTGAATCGATTTAGACGATTTATGGAAAAAGAAAAGACACATAAGCCTATATGTGCCCTTTTTCCATCAATGGTCGTCAATTTTCTAAAAATATGACGGTCCGCGTAAATAAACTTTACAACTTGCACAATCTTCAAAGCCAGTTATGACAGTAAAACAGACTCATTGCTCGAATCGATATTACATTACCGTGCAATTTGAGTTGATTGCAACGACGACGAATAGATCGTTAGGGCGACGGGTGCACCTAATAAATATTTATAGTCTGATACATATTAGACAGTTCGGTGTGGATAATGACGATCGTGCGAGCCACTCCTATTTGTTCGAGAGACTTGAGACAACGAAGTCTCGTTGAAGCTGCAGACTTTGCTATCATATGTTCGGTCCTGTTATTTTAAAGTGTCATGTTGTGCCAGTTGAAAATTTCACATCGAGCAATTACCTGCCAGCGATTTGATAAATTGCCCGATCAATAATATCTGTCGCTATGAGGCTTTTCAAGACTTTCAATTAATAAATCCGTCAACTATGATTCTTTCTAATGTGTACAAGTGTCCTCATAAAATCCCTAAGTAGGTCAACAATTTTTAGATAATTTTACAAATCAATTACTCGTTTTCGAAACTTTCTCGACTAATTCTTTTTTCAAATTCTAAAACTACAATTTTAACTCGTTAAATTACCATAAAAAACCTAACTAAAAGGCTAAAAAGTCTTTAAAAAGAGCAATCAATTTTTAAAATCACGTAGAAACTTTTTGACTACTCTATAGTTTTTTTTATATGAAATGCAATTGTTTCGAAGAAAAGAAACGGAAATCCACTCCAAAATTTTGATAACGGAACGTATGATCTTGTAGTCAATCGCATATCCTATCTATTGGAACTACTATCAAGCTGAACGAGTTGTAAGATGTTATCGATTGTTGGTAAAACAGTTAAAATATCATTGTTATTATTATTACTCATTTTTTCTTTACATGATATAGGGAGTAATTTTTAATTAAAAAAAAAACAAAAAACAAAAAACAAAAAACAAAAATAAAAAGAAAACATGAATACTTTAAAAAAATTTATTTTATTCTTGATTACATATAATATAATAAGGAAAATATAATATGAAACATCTCTACTAACTCATTATATCGCACGAACATGATCGCGTACTAGCTGATATTTTCCGAAACAAACAACCGCACTTTCTTTCCTTCCTTGTTCTTTGAGACAATAATTAGGCATGTGCGATAATACAAAAAGGGTTTGTTTATACATATATATATGTGTGTATATATATATATGTGTGTGTATATATATATATATATAGACACACGCACACACACACACAAATATATATATATATATGTATAAATAAACCCTTTTTATATATACATATATATATGTACATATATATACACATATATATACATATATGTATATATATGTATATATACCTATATATAAAGAAATACTGCAAGATAAATATTTACAACGCGAAATATTCAATCTCGCCATCAGAGTCTTCGTACGTGTAAAACATTCGGCTTTGCGACGAATCGTTCGTGAAACACAGTAAAACATTGTCGCGTCGTTAAAAAAAAAACATTTATTTAATCGTCGATCGCATTGTTCGTTCGATATATGTAACGAAAATATCTTTTCTTCCTCTTCTGCTTTTACGGATTATCGAGCCAATCGACGAATTGGACGTAATATTTACAAAATTCTCAACGTTTGATCTTGCATGTATAAAAGCATGATCATGTAATTAATTTACCCCATTCGATTATCTTTAATTATCTAAATGTCTCACAAGTTGTACAGCAACAATAACAGCATCTACCATCGTTACTTGCAACAAATACACACACCCGAGCGCGCACGCACACACACACGCATATACAATAAAGTTTCTTACTTCGCTAATATCGAGAACATCGATCGACACGTAAAACGATATTAACTTAATCAGTTACCTATGTACACGTAAGTACGTTCGTCGTAGGACAAATTTATGCTCGTTTATCCGATTTCGTTATATTTCATTGTATCAGCGATCGAAGATTTTGTCCGTTTAGATTTTGACTCGCCGCTCTTTTCTAATACATTGTGAAACTAAAAGACAACTATTTAAGCTGTAAACAAGTGTGTTGTATATATATATTATGTTGGATCATTTGTCATCTTCTATATCTTATATTTCATTTTTGGAGTACTCGTAAAGATTTTGTAGATTTCGATCTTTCTATCTATCTATTAGTTGAAAAAACAAATTTGCCATTCAACAAACCATATACAGATTTCTAGAATGAATGAATCTAAAAAACATCGACAACTATGTAACAGCTTTATACAATATTTCGATATGGCAAAATCATTCGTGTATAATCATACGCGAAGAAGTGCATAGAAATTCATTGTTCTAGTATCACGTATACGAAACGTTCGAGCCGACCGTCATTGAATAAATATGGCAATTGTCTTCTTATCGTGAAAAAGACGTTTCTTCGGTTGGAAAAACGCATACCTATTTACAATGGCATACATAAAGTTTTGCATATGTTAATAGCCTGTAAACAGTAGAATATCGTTACATACTCTTAGATACAATCCCATCATAAATCGTATAATATAAATATGTATAAAACTTCATATCACACATGACGAAGTACGAAAATTTTATATATATATACACATACATATATATATGTATATATACTTATTTATTTATTTATTTATTTATTTATTTATTTATATACCATAGAAGATGATGACTTCTATACTGTAACGTACTGATATTCACACTTTTACGGTTCATTCCAATCGATGATTTAGCCTATAATTTAACTGATAAAAACTCATTAAAAATTAGAGTAAACACCCTTTCTTATCTATACTTCATTGTCTGCATTAATTATTTTAACAAAAAATTAAAATAATCCATTTCCAAACAACTACTGCGCGTTCGTTTTTTCGGTGATTTATACATCAGACGGCAAAGATAAGAATGCGTTCTATATTAACGCTACTGCAATATTGCACGTGTGATAAAAAAATATACACCATCGTACATTCCATCGAGTCCGAAGACGAAATTTATTTCGCTCTATTTTAAACACGATTATATTCATACGAGAGATTGCACTTTAGTAACGATTCAGCGATATACACATACACGCACGCACACACGTAACAACGTGTTTTTTCATTTTTATTTATATTATAAAAGTTCTCGTTCGATTTTAAACTATGCCGTTGAATGTTTCTAGAGTTTATATGCACAAATAGATAGTATTTACAGGATATCGACTTGATCTTCAAAGTCATTTTCAAAATCAAGGCGTCATCTGCGAGACCACGTGTGAATGAAAGTGAAATTTCTTAAAAAACCATATTTGATGACTAAGAAAAAAAAAAAGATTAAAAAGAAAACAAGAAAAAAAAGAGAAAAAAGTAATGATAATAAAAAAAGAATCCGTAAAAAGCAGTCTCGCGATCGACGCTTTTGTCCATGAAATAGTTTCGATGGTTTGACTCCTGCCACGTCATACTATGTACAAGAAAAAAAGCAAAAAAAAAGGCATCACAATAGTGGACGGATGGGAAAGAAGATCAAGATATAAAATATCTTGCATCTTCTCGTACGATCTCTAATTCGCGAAAGCGGGGTAGTCACGAGGACGCTAAAGAGGAAAGACGAAAGACCCTGATAACAAAAAATTTCGGTCAAACATAGACCTCGCCCCTTTTGCTAGGAGAACCTGTCGTCTGCGTTGGTACAATCGATGCCGTTGAAACCGCAGCGTTGTTACAAGAAGCGCTGCTTATCTTCCTCGAAGTCTCCTGATTACGCGGCTGATTGTTCCTCATGAGTTCATGACCAAAACTATTGGTCCTAGGTCGTAAATCATGATTTGGAGAAATTATAGCAAGTCTGTCTAAGTTAGGATTATCGTGTCTACTTGAAACGGAAGCTGCTCGGGTTTCTCTCGGTTGGAGACCGGGAGAATGAGGCAAGGACATGCTTCTATCTTCCTTTAACTGGATAACGGGTGGTCCAGGTAAAGAAGCTGATCTTCTGCCACGTGGTTCTATCGCGGTTTGCAGATGGCTCTCTTGTGTAGTTGGTAAAGCTACGACATATCCTAATTTCTCTGGGTTCATCAGAATCGGAGAACGATCGTTGTAACTATCGAAGGTAGGTGAACTTCCGTTGCTAATTACGGGACTAGTATTATCGCCGATTAATGGAGTACTTCTTTCTTCTTGACCAGTGATACTTTCGCTTCTACTACTGGAACTTCCGCTTCCTGAACCTTCCTCCTCGCTAGTGTTGACCTCTGTCAAGGTAGCCTGAATCGTGTTGTTGCTCTGTATGTTTGTAGGTCTGTACGAAGAAGCTGACGTAGTCGTGACCAGGCCTAACTGCGTCAGCTGGCTCATAGTTACTGGCGTTAGGGTAACAGGTGCTACCAAACCGGCGCTAGTCAATGTCGGTGACAATACCGCTTGTGCCAAAGCAGCTGCTCCCGATTTCGCGTTTGCTGGCGTTCCTTCGGTCTCCTGAATCGGCGAAAGGACCACCTGGACCACCGGTAAGTCAGTAGTATAATGACCGTTCGCCGGTATCACGCCAACAACGCCCGCACCGATGTTCGCCGTGTTGCTCGCCGACAACGCCAATCTCTGCTCACGATCAACCACCTCCTTTGTCACGTCCGGGGTCGGTATGCGTGGCCTATTCTTCAAGGATACTGGCACCGAGTTCAACTTCGTCATCGTACCTATGATTAGAAATGAGTTAGCTTTCTTCGTGTTCCGTATAGACCGAGGACACTTCCTCGAACAAAATTTCGATTAAACCGAGAATCTTAGGCATTTTCTAGGAAACGAGCAACATTCTATAAGGAAAGTTAATGACCACGAGTTTTATTTCGATGTTTATTGCTTTCGCGCGATGACCAAAGTAAAGAAACTTATAATCTTTCCGTGTTCCGTCTTGTCACGATTCAAGAGTAGAACGAACGAGGATGATTGTTTGATTATACCGGATCGCGCATTCTTATTTCTTCTTTATTTCTTTCTATTTTTTGCTTTTTTTTTTATCAAAGCAAGTGAGTGGAAAGAGAGGAGAAAGAAGCACAAGGCCTCGAGTTTTTTCTTTCGAAGCACGTGGCAAGTAATTGCGGAAATCGATGAGGTTATACAAGGTCGTATGGGTGTACGCATTGCGTAATTCGCGCGTTCACGGAACTAAGGAATCAAACATAAAGAAAATTCGCGAATTTTTGCTTTCCTCGATTATTTTCATGCTGCCTCTGCGATTAATCGTTCGATGTTTCTCTCGACGGTGTTGTTTAAAATGGTCTGGTTACAACAACATAATACTCGTTCCTCGCGTCGGAGCAATGCTAAGATATACACGAGACGAGTCTTAGAGCGATTACGCAAAGACGCGTTATTGTCCTTTGAGTGGTTTGAAAATTAACGCTGCGTTATGGTGAATGATTCGTAAAAACAAGAAGCTGCAATGTCATCAGCTAAGATGCTTCCAACTATGCTCGTTGCTGCGAAGTCAATGATAAAGTTCATCGACGTTATCTTTTTTCTTTTTTCTTTTGCACGTGTATATCCAATAAAGATTAATTAACGACACATTACATCACTCGACGATAAGATACGTAACAACGAAAATTTTGTCGTTACAGTGCGTCGTCTTTTACGTAAAATACACACCTTGCCTGCCCATTCGTTGACTACGGATACTTTTACGACCTACGAGACGGTCGTATAGTGACATTTTCAAATTCGGATTAGCTGTCGTTGGCAAGCCTCCTGTTTCAGGACTACTGTACACGCTGTTATGACGATTTCGTGCAAAGAAACCTCCTCCACTACTATACGTAGTCGATGAACTACGTACAGAACCCATTCGCGTGATTTGTCGTTGAAGCCAATTCTTTCTTCGCTCCACTAATGGTGTGTCTACGCTTTCCTACAAAATATATAATATTTATAATATAATATAAATATAAAATATGTAATCTTTAAGTTTAGTCTATAGGAAATAATGTACATTTAAAAAAAAATTTAGTTAATGAAAACATTTCGAATATTCAATTACACTCACATAATCTGCATACATGTCATCCTGATGGACCTTGCGATGCTGCACGTGACTATGGATTTGTGTTCCCATCATCACGTTAGCGTAGAGAGCATCGCTGCCCTTTACTTTATAATGTTCCGCTGAACCCTTTGGTTCTTCTCGTCGATATTGCTCGCTCGCTACTGTATATGGAAGATCTCGAGGAACCACTTCGTCCCAATATTGATCTTTTAATAGTTCAGGATGCTCTTCGTGCATCTCGTCGACGATCATGTAACCAGCCTAATCAAAGGATTTCTTTAGCTCGCATCGAATTAAATGAAATAAAATATATTCGAAATATTTTACACTTACTTTAATGTGTCTATCTATTAGCCAATTTAACTCGATGTCATCGTCGTCCTCGCCGAAAGGATTGATAAGAACTTCGGCTACTTTCAACCATCCAACATAAAAGCAGAACTAAAAACAAATCGCAAATTTATTTATTACACAAAAGAACATTCGCATATATTACACTGAGTGTCCCAAGTATTCGTATATTTAATATAATTTTTTTATAAACATAAACATACTGATAACTTCCCGAGCTTATAACTTTATGAATTACCAACGAATTTTAATTAGTTTGTCTTGTTATTAATTAATTTCTTTCTTATTAATTAATAACACAAATACAAAATTATATTTTATAACATATTCGAAATGATCACATTTACATTTAATACAAGCAACAAGATAAGTTTGAAAGTTTTTGACGATCTACGCACACTCTTTCACGATTATTTCACGTCAAGTCTTTTCCAAAGTATTTCTACTTTTTTCCCACTGTAATTTATTTTGAATAGATCTTTCGTAGGCGGATATTATGGAAATCGGCATTGGATCCTTCAGCATGATCGAACACCTGCACATGAAGCAAAATTATCGATTACGCTCTCCGAAGAATCGTTTCCAGAGATTTCCAGGCTAAAGATATTTCGCCTTCAAACTCCTCTGATTTAAATTCTATGAATTGTTCTGTGTGGTGCAAATTCTGGATGAACAAATTCCCCTATTCGAAATACATTATAGTGAAACAATTTAAAAAAGCTTTGGAATAATCATACAAGAGCATGCGAGCATCGTCAAAAATTTTAAAAAGTCTCTTAACGCTTCTATTAAACGTAAAAACGGTTATTTTTAAAGTCAAATAGTTTTCTATTTGTATGTTATTAACAAATAAAAGAAAAATAATTAAAATTCATTAATAATTCTTAAAGTTACAACTAGTTAATTTTTATTACCCAGTATATGCTCTATTCAATGTTTTTTGAATGCATTTGTGATAACGTTTATTTTGTTCACGGACATTAAAATTAAATTGTTCAAATTTGTTCCCATATCGTTAAAATAAACGATAATAGTTGTTAAACACAAATTTATATATTACGTATAGGAAATATATGTTTATAAATAATTATACCAGCATTACGGAATACTTTTTACACTCACTGTACACACTCTGATCTAATTATTATGTATTTTATACCTGCAGAGCCGTGAAAAAAGGAAAATACATGTCCGGTTCCTCGTATTTCCCACCACCCCCTTCAGTGCGTTCGATAAACTGTCTACCGAGTAGAGCCGAGAAGAAGTACGCGTAAAGCGACAGCGTAACTACCTGAAAGGCAAACACAGTCACGCATTAATAATCTCGAGACATCGTAAACGCAAACGACTGTACAAAGTTGTATGTTAAGCTACGAATTTTAATAGTCCTTCATTTATTTCTATGCTCGCTTTTGTATACTTATTCGTGGAATCTTTCAACAAATCACTTGCACCTTATTAACGTAAACAGATATTATCATTTGTGGATTACGAATACTTTGGACTTGCAATCAAACTATCTATCTACATTATGATGATTAAAAAGAAAAAAAAAGGGAAAAAAAGAAAAGATAAGGACAAGAAAAAAAAGAAAATATATTAATGCAATAATTTTGTTGACAACTGGAATGTATAAAAAAGGAATCGACCCGATATGAATGAATATCAAGGACAACACGCACGCCTTTCGCGACGAAGGCCATCGGGAAACGGTAGTTTATGCAAAAGCAACATATGCTTTCTACGTACATGAGAGACAAAGAGCGAAAAAAAAGGAAAGAAACGAGCCATTCGTTCGCTACCAATCAAAGTTCTTCGCGGTACACAACAACGGATTCAACCGATTCCTCTCGAATGCGCCGTGAAATGGTCCCCGCAGGCGTGACGTATCGCCGCAAAATTACTGGCCAACTCTCCCGTCGACCTTGACCATGCAACGTGCATCACCTTCATGCACATACTGTGGCAACTGTGCTTACCATCGCTTTTTACACTTTGTCATTTGCACAGCCTCAAAATCGATTTGTAAAATAAATCAACGACATGCAAATTCGTTCGTTTACTTTTATTTTCATCTCTCACATTTTCATTATTTTTCTTGATTATAGATAACGAACCGTACTAAATAATCGGCGCATTTCTTCTTCAATAAATCTATATAAATTAATTATATATTTATATATTTTCTCGATATTGATATCGGCCTTCGCCTCACAAGAAGACACGTAGAATCGTTGGAAAAACGAAAGAATCAAAGACACTTGTTGTGCAAATAGCGTACGGTGAATGGTGAACATGGAAAACAGGCATTAAACTGTTCTGTAAACGTATCATTAGACGGCACGCTGTTGCGGAGCCAAAGCTGTTACCGCGTAACCTTCTTGCAATTTCACCGGGAACGGTGAAAATATACCTATCTCGTCCAAAATGTAACTAAAACGAAACAATCGTAGATAATGATTCCAAAATTTATTGCATTTTCGAACATCGTCGAAAATATTCGATATAACGACGAAAAATATTAATTTAAATCGCAAACAAAATCAAAGTCCTGTAATAAGAAATAAATAAGTAAGAAAAACACGTAGTAGGAATAAGGAAAAAATATGCATATAAGGATATACAGAAGTAGAAACGCCAGTTTAAAAAGTAGATAATTGTAGATGGAATACTCTCAAACGTTGTTTTACAACGAGTTCGAGCTATGCTTGTATAAGTATTAACGACCACCGATGGTCGATTATACAGCGACGTAAATCACGAAATAAATGATTACATCGAAATGCGTCGTCTTGCTTATCTCACGGCAAAGCTTTATCGAGAAGTAAGAACGTTCGTACATCGATACGTAAAACCTTTTCTATCAGCAACAAACAAATGATCGGTTGCTTCGTATCGACCAAACATTAAACACTTGTTATTATCCTGCCACTATTGTATCGCTACTGTATAGTTAGAATCTTTGATTCAAACATGATATATGCGGTCGACATTATAAATGACATATATTATCGAGAATTTTGACGAACGAAAAGAAAAAAAGAAAGAAAAAAGGAAAATATTCTGAAGATTCACAGAAATGATTGTTCTCTGATGTAATAAAAAAATTTATCACACACAATTCTACTTGTATACCTCAAAAATTTGATATCCTGACACGACTCACGTAGCGTCGAAATTACGTAGCAACCTGTCTCTTTAATAGTGCGAAAATAATGACACTTGTGCTCGACAATTAGGAACGTTAGGTGATGAGCAATTATGTTTGCACAATTCGCGTACATCATCTAATTGCGAGTACGAAAGCGGTTTGTCTCTCCAGGAAGGGAATTCATCGTTTAAAGGGTCAGAAATACTCGCGGGATGCAAATACGAGTCTTTTAAAAAGGATAACGAACTTGAGTCAAGTTCGTAAAACGTTCGTTTCGAGATATGCGAGTTCTGAATAAACAAAACGTGCTCGTTTAATTCTGTATAGAGTTAATGAACGGTGAATGATTACAGAATAATTAGAAAGATGCATTTATTTTATTTACGCTACTCGCCGATCTGTTATGTCCGCGGTAAAACGCAAAACACAGGCGATTCGTTCGATGCAACAACGAAGAAGAATTATGTAATATAAATCGTCTGTTGACGACGTTGAAGCTATGGCTGTCGATAATAACGAATGTCAGAACTCGATGAAGATGTTCGCATCGAACATTCGACATCTGTCAATGACGGGAAACAACGACGTAATAAGTACGACAATGCCGCTACTTACACGAATTGTTAATAGTATAGAGAACAAGTACTGTCGCTTTATCTCAGAAAACATACATAAAATAAAAAGATACCAAGATTTTACTATTTTTTATCATTTTAAAGCATCTTAAATAAATCGGATTCATTGATTATATAAGCCGGTAAATCGATAATTACATTTTTGTTCAATAGTCAACGATTAACGATTTAAATCCGAGATTTATTCTCGTATAGAGTTTTTAACATATTCGCTTCCGAGAGACAAGATATTTCTTACTTTCATATTTAATTACAGCTATGCGTAACGCGATACGCCGTGTACATTTGTACCTCTAATCGTTCAAGAATATACAATATTTCTGAGTATTTTCAACGTGTTTTTCTATTACAGGAATTAATGCCGTCAAAATTTCATTATCGTCGAAAAGAAAGACGATAATTTTGTTCTTTCGTGTCATTTAGACACTTTGTAATTTTATTTAGAAACTGATTTTGCTTCCTGCGAACTGTATTATACTATATTTCTTAAAATCAAACAAAAATATATATGTATATAAAGTCTGCAGATCAACTTTTAGATATTTCTACGGCCTACGATCAGTTTTCAAATTCAGACGAAACTGAAATTAATGAGAAAATTGTTGATTTGATTTTTTACATTTACAGTGAAAATTACGGATATATAAAAAGAAACAAACAACGAAATCTGAAAAAGAAAGAATTTACGGAAGAAATCAATTTCTCGCAACATACGTGCCAGGAAGTTGGATCGTAGCTGGATTCAATTCGAGGCTACTCACCTGAGTGTAAACGAGAGGAACGCAAACAGTGTCGTAACCGATCAGTGCGCCAAGCCTCTTCCGGATGTCGCTGAGTTCGACAAGAAGGGTTTGCACTACTTGGTCACTGGTGATCAAAGCTTCTTTCCTTGCCCTATTGATGATGTTAGTTGCCCAGACGAGCGGCATCCAATACTTCGACATAGCCGCTTTTTTATTCATCATTTCAAAGATTTTTTTCTCCGACTCCATCATTAGACCTGAAAAGAAAAATATTTATTTTTTTAAGCACGTATTTAAAGACGACCCAAAGGAGCGTTTTATTTATTCTTTCATATCGCTTTCGAAGAAGTCACACGCATATATTCACTAAACCAATAATTTTATGTAGTCAAACACATAGCCCTTTGAACCGACTTTCGATCAAAGATGTTTCACTTTGTCGGAATATTTGTTTTTTTAACGCAAACGACGTAATTAAAATAGTGTTAATGACTAACACTATTTTAAATATTTCTACATCAACTTTATCACTTTAATTGCATATGCTACTTTTTATGAATTTTTAAAATTTTTCATAATATCACCAATTTCAAAGCGAATGTTGAATCAAACCGAAATAACTTGTAGATACATGTTATAAGTAATCACGTTTTATATATTCGTTTCAAGAAAATTTGTTCAGCCGTTTCAAGGGTAGAATGAATACATTCATACATACCAATATATACACACACGAATTCATTTACAATTATTATAGATTTGAATATAAAACGTAAAGATACGAAAAAGTTTCATAATAAATATCTCTTTTAAAGATAATAATCATTTGTTATGCCTTTCTTTGTATCGAGAACACAAGAAACAACTCCCTGTAACCTTTCGAATACGACGCAGCGCGATTGCGCTTTTCACATTTCATGTCGAAAAGTGCCAGAGCATCGGTCCGCATTGCGTAATCGACGATATGCTCGTTACTATCGACATATGTTGAAAACACGCGCTATCGCGCCATTTTAACGTTTTTCGACATGAAACAAACGTTATCGCGTCGTTTGTCACTTTTCGACAAAATTTTTTCGAAAATGCCTCATACTCAAACACTTAAAAAATTATTATTGAATTATTATAGATGAAAAATTGACGTTTTTTGAAAAGTTTTTTCAGAACGGAAATAAAACAAATTAAAAAAGCAATATTTACACATTGTTACTATATGTTTGATTCGTATAAAAAATTTTTTTCCACCCAATTTGGTTACACACAGGCTCTGTAATCTGCAGACTATTGCTCCATGAACAGAATCCTAATTTTCTGTAGAAACACAAAATTAGTCAAATTCCAGTATTGCCTTATGAAACGATAGTGTAGTTAAGGGGAATCTGTTGAAATTTTGGAATTTGTAAAAAACAAAAGAATTGACCATTTTTAAAAAAATGTTAATTTTTCGTCTAAAATGTAGATTTTTAAACTTATTTGAAAAATATTTTTAATTAAAATTAACAAGAATAAAATAAACCGATGGACTTTAAATACAACGCTATTTTAGAAGACGATACTGGAATTTTTATAATTTTGTGTTTCTACGGGAAATTAGGATGCTGCGCATGGAGTTTGGATTATCGTAAAAAAATTGATGCGAGTGCAGATTACAAAGCCTATATGTAACTACATGTAAATGAAACAAAAATTATATATATAAATATAAAAGTTCAAATAACAACGTAGAATTATTAATTTTTCAATTTATCTAACTCCCTTTCCAGAAAAAAGAATTCCGTTAAAAATATGTTAATCTTTCGGCATCGAAAAATCCCTTAATAAATGCACGTAATCCCTTAATAAACGCGAAAGGCCTAATGAAATATGTCGAAAATGATTTATCGATTGTTTCGTTAATTAATAAAGAATCCGCGTTGTTCGCAAAATCGAGCACAACGTGGAATGTTATCGATATCTAACAGCGACTTTCGCGCACGGTAATTTTAGCTTATGTTAGTACTTACAGATACAGAGACACGCACACCACGTTCTTGGACTTCCACACGCGCGATGCATACGATATACGTGAAAGAGTGAAATATATACGTATAGTATATGTGTCGGCCTAGAAACAATCGGAGCTCGAAAGACGTAAGTACGACTTTTCTGCGTTCGTGAGCAGTCTTAAGAAGCACAAAGACATCCATGACGCAGGAGGATTTTATTATTTCAACACTTGGAGTATCAGCGTCGTAAATTTCGTCATGGTGCTGATTGAACTGGTTCCATTAATATTTCCGTATTATTTTCGTCGTCAACAAATGCAAATTTATTGTAAGATCGTGAGTAATAAATCAAACACGTCCTTCGGGAATACGAGAATGGAGGTTCCACTCCACTTGTCTCATATTGCTACTTTCACCATAATCATAATTATCATTATTTTCTTATTATATATTTTTATTGTTGTTATTATTATAATTATCATTATCAGTGTAACTTCTCACGCATTGCGGTTTTGTGACAATGTGACGGATTTCGAGCAAATTACATATCATTTTATAATCGTTGTATTGTTTTCCTGATTATTGCTACTATTCTTAGTATAGAACAATTTTTTGATGTCTGTATCACTTACATTTTTTTATCGTGTTAATCGTAATGTTCTAAGATGATCCATGAAATTTTTCGTTGTTATACCTTTCATTGTATGAGTAATATTACTTGCAGTGTTTCTTTTGTCTTGATTATTACTGATTTTTTCCTGTTTTTGTTGTTTTCCTATCTCATTTGTGTCGTTTAATACGACAATATCTGTCAAATAGGATTTTTTGTCTTTTTTATTAATTAATGCGATGTCTGGTATAATATTTACGATCGTTCCGTCGGTGTAAATTGTCCTGTTATTCTATAATTTTTATTTTTTGCTCTCAAGTCGATATATTTTCAGGATTGTATTTGTAATATGGTGTGCCATTTTCCCAAGTTAATATTTTATTGCCAATATTTAATATATGATTTTTGCTGCAGTGTTGGGTCTATCAATATAGTTGTTGTTATTATTATTATTATTATTATTATTATTATTATTATTATTATTATTATTGTTGTTGTTGTTGTTGTTGTTGTTTTTGTCATTGCTGTAATTCGAACATACTTATCGAAAATCTACTTTTCAACATTTAGGATTTTTCCCTCGCCACAGTTCCCTTCCTTCGTACTTTTGCTATACGCCTTTTTCCAGTAATCCTAAACGCATCCCAATTATCGAACTTACAAAACATAAAATACAATAAATCAGCACATACAAAAACACAAGGAGCCACATTAAATTCTATTTTATTAAGAAAATTATGAAATTGATAAATAATTAAATTATTAAGCAATTACTTTTACTATTACTATTTAATTATTTAGTAAATAATTAAATCAATAATTAATTATATTATTAAATTGTAAATTTTAATTTATTTTAATTTAAATTGTAAATTTTATTAAGAAAATTATTAAAGAAATTATTAAGAAAATTTCAAGAAAAACTGTTATCTTTAAAGTGTTCAGTTAGGCATTTGTAAAAAGAAATACTTTATCATCCAATGATAATACATTCAATAATTCATCGTGACTCCGTAAATTTTGTTGTATTTTATAAAGACCGAGATCGACTCACAGTGTTTCACATATTTGGGCATTCGTATGTGTCATACAAAGTGTTTTGTTTAATTATTTTTTATAATTAATTATATAGTACGTAGTATATAAAAGTATAGAAGAAATTACATTTACTTATTATATTAAGTTTGAATCGGATTTAGGACATGTGTCTTATAATCCTACATAATGCAATTCCTCTAGTATTAAATAAATTTTTGTCTTTATAAATTTCTTTGTTCGTTACAACAACAATTCAAAGATCCATGGATATTTAAGAAACAATAAAAATTTGGTAGATATCGATACGAAAAAATTGAGTTTTTGTTAAAATATCAGTAAATTCAGTCCATTGTGCAGCGATTGTAGTTGCATCTAGTAAAGACCTGAGGATTGAACGTATTAATAACAAATAACGATTTCGATTATTTTTCTCATTTTGGTCAAATCTGAACAAATAAATTTGACGTTAATGTAAAGTTCAATGTGTCCAGAATTATTATACGAAAAATAATGAAAAATATTTTGTTGATTATGTGAAGATACTTCTTGATACTTTTCTTAAAAGTCCCTTCGAAGTTTATGAAAATTCTATATAAAAAATTAAGAAAATTTATTATTACTCCATTAAAATTATTCTTCAATTTTAAAAAAGTACTACATTATTAAACTAGATTTATAAAAATCAAACTAAAGCAATAATGAAAAAGCAGTGTTTGAAAAAATGGACTAATTTCTGCATAAAAAATTGACGCTTCAATTTTAACAATAAATTGAAGTAATATTTAGCAAACTACGTTTCGTTACTAATATTTCACGATTTAAAATTTAATATATCTTACACACGGAGTCTATGATTTCTGTCCATTGAGCGAAACACTGTGAGTCGTCGTGGAATTTACAAAGCAAGGTAGATTGGATTCTATCGGGAGACACATTAACGACCGTCCTCGGGCCAGCAAAAACGATCTTAAAAGTCATGTCGAGTACGGTAGAGCATCGTAGGTACGGTCGATCGATATCGGATAGGCTAACGGGAACTCGGTAATTTCTCTCGAGGGCATCTTTTTATTGTTAGATCAGAACGGCCGCGTTCTATGTCGGCTTACATAGCCATAACGAAGTCTGGATCGTTCCTCTTTGATACTCTTTCCTCCTGGTATATAAATAAAAAAGTTAGAAGAAACGAGAACTCTTCCTCGGGGCCTGTTATCAAATAACTCGAGGCATAGTTGTGCCATAGACGAGTTCGCTATTCCTTTGAAAAACGATCTGTTATAGGAGAAGAAAAAAAAGTTGAGACGCGTTGATATCGACGCTGACGCCACAGATCTTACTCCTTTCTCGTCAGAGAGGAGACAAGTAGTAACAGGTACAGGTAATGACCTTAATGTAAAAACTGACTCAACGCCGAAGAAACATCCTTGGAAATTCTATGTTCGTTCGATCAAACGATCTTCCACATAGTTCGAGTCGTTACGTGATACCAATTACGATAGAATTTTCATTATCCGAATTTTATATCATCAGAATGTTCTATTATCCCAAGATCCAACAGTATTTTCTTACAAAACTAGTAAGTTCGTAAGGTGCGTAACGTAATATTTTTCTCTATTATAACAGTGTTCATTGTAGAACAGATCATATGTATATGCGAAGGATTTCTATATTTTATTTGATTAGGATTAATCATTCCGTATCTCTGGATCGACTAAATTATTAATAAAATACTATATATACTCAATAATTTTTGACAAAACACTTTATGACAAGTTTCTCTAATATTATCATTAATATATTACTGTTTATTAATAAAGCATTACTTATTCTTACGTCAACGTACGCATCAGTGACTTAATCGGCAAATAACCATTATTTATTGATTTGACATTTTGTTATTTGGTAATTCCAGCATAGTTTTTTTTTTGATATATTTTTTATACCATAAATAATATACTATAGCCCGTTATGAGTATACATATCTGATAAATTTGCTTAATATACGCTATCAACAAGCTAAAAGAGATTAATTGTATGTGAGAATGTTATTTGTATGTTTAAAACATTAAATAATGACTTCAATTATTTACTATTGATAAGTAGTTTTTTAATCTTTACTTACGTACTTTTAATCTTTACCACAGAAGAAGTTGATACAAACAGTACGTCTTACGTAATTTTTCATAAAATTTCTTATTCTTATTGTTCTTTTTTCCTTTTTTTTTTTAAGAATTTCTACATTTTATGCAATAATCGATATAACTCCCTTTATTTCTTTTCTACTCCTTATACTACATTTTGTAAGAATCAAAATAAATTATATCGTACATATGTTTCAGCAATACTTTGAGAACTATCAATACCAATTTTATTTTCTCCTACATTTTACTCTATCATTATTTTAATTTCAATATCATATATTTGTATATTTCTTTATACTTTTTACTCTATCAGTTTTATTTTCTTCTACTTCTTACGCTATTATTATCTTTGAATGACTATCATCATTCAAGCACACTCTATACATATGCAAATATTTTATATTGTATATATGCGTAATGGCTACCGTCGTGAAACAAATAAATGAATATATATGTAAATAGATAAAAATAGTCTATGAAATCGACATTAAAATATTTCAGAAAATATCCAAGAAGCAAATGAATTCAACGGAAACGATTATGAAGACGTTTCCTCCGAGTTTCTAGAAAAATGTTGATTCATATTCTTTCAGATTTTGACAAAAGGAAATACAAATTCACAGAAAGATACATATAATAAATACTTGAAATAATTTAGATAATTATGCGGTCAGAAATAAATATCGTAAAATGACATATAAATTTGAATATAAATTATTCAAGTGTTTTGTTTGGTTCTCTTTAAAATTTATAAAATTCAATAGCAAACAGATAAATTATTGTTCTATTATCCGAAAATATATTCGAACACATAAATTTATCCGTTAGATCGTACATTTGACGGTCTAACGTATACCGATTAGATTGAATATTTTAATAATAAGTCGTTCAAATTTGAATAATAAATATTTAATAATAAAATTAAAATTTGTTAGTAGCAAATATTTCAATGTATAAACTTGACAAATATTATCCTTATTGAATTTATGAGTATAATTTTTAACATTATATCCATCCAATCAACGTAGAAAATACGTGCAACAGATAATTTACATTTACATTACACTTTGAAAGAATGACAAAAGTTTGCAATCATTCCGATCGAAGTAAGCTTCGTTCTCCGTTCGAGGCCGGCGACTTTCAAACGAAAAATCTTTTATTCCTGCTACCGCTCGATTCCGATTACTTCTTGTCTCACGGATTTATACTCTTACTTATTTAAACGAAAAGCGAATTTTAATCGGAACAATCGTTTCCATCCGTTTATATTCGATGGAGCTTTTATTCTCTCTTTTCTTTCTTTATCTTTTTGTTATCTTCTTTTTTTTTAATGAACCAAAGAACGTTTAGAGACGTGGTAGTAGTGATTATCGATAAAAGAATGAAAGAGAAGAGCCATCCCAGGAATCGCTCGCGTCCATCGTACGGGCCAATTACGAGGGAACGATCAGCCAGCGACTGGGATCGACGAAGAAATAAAATTGAAAACGGACGCTTGGCGCCAGCCGTGAAGATATCCAAGTCCCGGAAGTCGTCGAGAGATGTGAGACGCCTCGAAAGAAAGTCCAATGTGAAGAAAATTCTCGAAAGAGGCGTTCCTACGAATGAATTAAACAGGAGGAAACGAATAAAATGAACGTCGACAGATCGTAAACATAAATTCGTTTGTATCGATTATAATAATAACGATAATAATATCTCGAATAGGTATGATACCTATTTTAAAGTTTTGAAGAATTTCACGAAAGTAAATTACCATCGGGGACGAATTTATGTTTATTTTCGCGCCATTTTATGAGGCTACTGGTAACTTAACGAGATATTCCTGATAGGGTTGTTAATTTATGAGACGCCGTGAAAATTCATTTGGAGACGGTGCAATGTATAAAACGACGATGTGCTCTGCGACAAGCTGACGATACATTGACACTGGACTCCCAGTCAAGAGAGATATCGGTTACTTAATCCCACTAACACACGCTAAAGCAAGTAAATCGACGCTAATTGAGAAAGCGTCCGAGCACGTGCGCCCGTCTTACTCGACACTGTGCATAGCGATGGGATTGAACGATTCGAGACTCTCGACAAAACTCTACTCGATAGCTTATAATTCTGACCGCGTCCAACGTATCCTTGAAGAATTCGCGGAAACGAGAAATGTAACGTCGTAAAGCGTGGGGAGAGAAAAAAGAAAAAAAAGAAGGATGGACGGTGAAGGGTTCAAAGAATTTTTTAACGAATTGCCGAAGGAGACGAGGCTTTCCGGAATCGATTATCTCGACTGTTACGTTCTATTTCGCGATTCTAATCTCTATTTTTAATGTCGTCATATATTAATTCCATATAAAACTATGTTATACTGTAAACGATTTACTATTACCATTTTCACTGTAATTCTCATTATAATTATTATTAATAATGTAATTACTGTTATTATTAGTAATTATGTTGTTATTAATTTATATAATATTAAATATAATATTAATTATTAATAAAGTAATAACATTATTATTGTCATTCTTACTATAAATATTAACGTTATCATTGCAAATATTACAATCTCTACTATTATTATTATATCAAAATGTTATATCAAAATATCAACATTGTCAATACAGATATCGTAACCGCTTCTATTTCTGTAAAGTTATATCAAAATATTATATCGTAAAACGAGTTCCTTGCGGAAACATCGAACAACCCCAACCACCAAAAAGAAATAAATACGTGCTTAAGGTTTTTTCTTAAGTCCCTCGAACTTGCCAAGAAAACGAGACACTTCTCTTCTGTCCTGTTTTTCTCTCGTAGAAATTTGTCTTTTCCTTTCTCTCTTTCTCTTTCCTTCTTTTTAAGATTAAAATACTAATTCTACTTGTCCATTTAATCATACGAAGACACGTATACTCTTCGAAGACGAACTTAAGCTCGTGTCCTCATAAAACCAAATCCGACACGCAACATGACTTAGCTTAAGAAGAAAAAAGAAAAAAAAACGAAAAAGAAGGAAAGAGAAGAAGACGAAAGAAACAAGAAGAGAAAGCGAGTCGCGTTGAAGCGAGTCGCTCGCAGAAAAAGAAAAAAGAAAAAGAAGAGAAAAAGAAAGGAGACGTTCGTTTGCCGAGGGTGGTTAGCTCTCCACGAGATTGGTTAGCTCTGTCGTCTTGTGTCAGAACGAAAAGTCAAAGGGAGGATAGAAGAGACGAGGGGTTACGATGCTTGTATACTGATGCGACGTCGAGCCGTAGGATGAGCGATGCTCTTTGGGGTCAAGAAACGCGAAGGTCCTTGCACGGCTGGCAAGGTCGGAACGAAAGTAAAAAAAGAGATAAACGGAGCTCTCCTCCTCGTTTCTACGCACTCTACGTCCAACTTGGAAAGCATCCTTCGAAGAAAACCTGTCCTTCCGGATAGTCCGTAAGGGTCCTTAAGGGTCCTGCACAACGCAATCTCGCCCACCCCACTGGATATTACTAACCGGTGATTACGAAAATGATTTCCGTAAATCATTTGAAATATTAAAAGAACAAAAAGTTTTCAAATTACGTAAAAGAATTATTAATTATTTTTCAAGAATAATTACTTTTGCTACTTTTGTCATTACAGAAAAATAGTTTTTATACAATTCAAAAACAAATTTCAAAATATTTCAAAAAGAGAAATATACGACTTGGAACGTTTAAATCATTTCATTTAAATAACTATGACCTTAATCATTTAAATAACCTATGATCTTTCAATAGAATACTTTCAGGACCGGATATATGAATTTGTGTCTTCTTACAACTAATTTCCGTTCTTCCAGGAAAAGTACAGGAAATCGTATAACAGGAAGTATACATTCTACTTTACATGAATTACAGATTATACATATATGAATTATATATGCATTTGGAAATACATGTTTAGAAAAGAAGTAGAGATTCACCATAAAAAGTGTAAATTTTTTATCATTTCAAAATTTTTCTTTATTGCAGAAGCCATAAACAAACAAATGAATTTCTAAAGATCATTAAAATAATAAACAACTAAATTATCCGTATATTTTGTTAATTCCTTCAAAACATACTTGACTTTAACCTACACGATACAAGCGTTAACTTTAGTCGACAGCTACCGAATACATAACGTACGACTGGTATCACAACAACATGGAGAGAGTGGTCAAGTTATAATAGATGGGACACTAGTATACCGTGTTATACAAGCCATTTTTGTTACCCTACTGTACGAACACAAATTACAATCTTTCGACCATGTTATACGAACCTGCGTTACAATGGAACGTGCTATATTTCTAAATATTCTTTTTTTACAGAACACTACGGTATATCTTATAGAATACTATAGTTTTACAAAATACTAAGAACATTTTGTACAGTCCAGAAAAAATTAGTCTAAAAAATTTCCAAAAACGAATAACCAAAATCATTGGTTATTGGATTCAAAATCATCGAGGAACTTTTTACCGAATTTGTTCTTAACGAATATTAATCTTCGAATATGAACTAATTAAATAATTAATTATACTGTGAATAAAAACGTGAAAATAAAACTTAAAAAATACAAATATATGAGTGTATAAATTCAAATTTATCTAAATATTGTTAGAAAGAATTAATGATTCGGTTCAACCATTCCGATCTATCCTAATATCGATCGTATCGATTTAGTTAATGAACAAAAGAGATTCGATCGAACGATCATTTCCAGAATGTTCGAATGGTTCTAACAATACGCTCTTACTATCGAGAAAAGTTCTTTCGAAGTGGATTCCTCGCACGCTGGAAAATCGGTAAAGCGAATATCGACTGCAGAACGAGGCGTGGTGTGTACGTGTAGTGTACGTGGTTGGCGTGGCCAAAACGATGTCGACCGTGGCGGCCTGGCGCCGGTGAAACTGCACTGATTAGGAAATATTCCCGCGTAATTAGAAGCGAGGAACTTTAAATCGCTCCGCACGGTCTTTGCGTTCGTTCGTTGATGCGCGCACTGGATGTCAATAGACTCGACTATTGCCAAGGTGAAAATCAAAGTGATTATATTTTTACGAACGATCGTTGAATGACCTTCGAAAGGCCTTATATTAGCACGACTACCGAACGAATATTGTACGAATCAATTTCATTGATTAATAATCTTTTTGTAAATAAAAAAAACCAATTGTATTATCATAATATCATAATATTCATAAAATTCACTCAGACAGTTAACTCTTACCGTTGCGATAAATATACTTTTAATATTTTAAATGTGATAACAAAGAAATCTTGTAAAAACATTTTAACTGATAAGACTGTAAAATCGAAGGCCGATCATCGATAATTTCTATGGTATGCATCCGATATATTAAACAACTATGACGATGCTAATGAAATGAAAATCTGAATATCTATTTATCTCTATCTGTCGGCAGTCTTTTGTAGTTTCAATCGCGTAATCATCGGTGTCTTTGAACTATTACGAAGTTCGAAAGGGGAGGAATGAAAAATTTCAATCCAAACACGTACGCTTCCGAAACTCCGCCATTAAATGTGTCATTAAAGTGATTTCGCTATCGTTCGGGAAGACGAGAAAAGTATATGTCGAAGTATAAGTATAGTTATTTTTAAGCTCAACGAGAGACCTTCCAGGCTAACGCGCGCGCGCGCTCCGTAGAGAAACTTACGGGAATTTCCATGAGAACAGATCGGGAATCCAACCACGTGCTCCTGCTTGTGTTCGAAGCACGGAATCGATGTAGCGTTGACATACATATGCACGGGACACGCACACGCATATACACACATACACACACACACACTGTCCATGGAGACAGCCATACTTGCGGGGAGAACAAATTTTTCGGAGAGCGCGCGAGAGCCACGTGCTCAGCGAGAAATGAGTTTCGAGGTCTACGATTACTGACAAGAAAAAAAAAAGAGAAAGGAAGACCCTCTCATGTGCATAAATTAACCATCTCGTGTACATAATTTTTACAAATTTTATTTTTCTCTAAAAAAAATATATATTATCGTTAATAATATCTGCAAAATTAACATTAAGAAATTAAAATTAACATAATAGAAATATTGATTTTAATTTTATTAAAAATATTGACATTTTGTCGAAACGAAAACGTCCACAAATTAGCGTCTGGATTTTCGTTCATATATACGCATGCGTGTGATTTGCGTGCATCATGCGTGCAGCGTGCATATGTGTGTGTGTGTATGTGAACATGAAAGGATTAATTCATTTTTAATAAAATGATTCTTCCTTTCTAATACCTATATCAAATTACAAAGCGAAAGCGAAAATCATTGGACAAACAGGCCGAAACGATAGATCGATTACCTCGGAACTATATTTGAATATCTTTTCGCCGCGCATTTCGCCGAGCGCTTCGATGCGTTCACATTCTGTAAGCTAATCGATGCTATCGTGTCCGTTTCGCATTCGTAATCGTTCTGGTAAATTTCGAGCTGGCAGGCACGGCCTCTCCCGAACGAAATCGCGAACAAAGATCGACAGAATGTTTTGCGCAACGTTCAACATCACCCTATGAAAATTGGGCAACTATCATTGATACGTTCGAAATTAAAAAACAAAAAAAGAAAAGAAAAGAAAAGAAAAAAAGGAAATAATACACGTCTACGCCAGGTCTTGTAAATACCTTTTTATCACGTGATCTGCCATTAAATGTTAATGGACATTTCTTTAAAGAGCCCAGAGCTATTGAAGATAATTAACTATGAATCTATCGCAATCCTACGAGACGATAGTTATTTTTACCCACGACCTTAGATAGTTAGATAGTTTCTTATATTGTCGATATATCAAAAGGTGAAACAAACGATTATCTTCGAAACTGTTTGCAATATTAAAGAAACCTTTGGGATCTTTACATTCAATATTAAAATCTATTTATGTATAACCGTTCTACTGTCAAAACGACAAAACATATAGATCTGTGAAATTAATATAAAGAAATAAAGTTACTTTCAGTAAATAGGCTTCACAAGTAATCTCGATTCGATTTGACTTATGATTTTAAAATAAAGTAACTAACGAAAATTAAGAACATCATGAAAGATGTCATGCTCGAAATGATCAAAAAATGTCTACAAATATTTACAGTAGCGTTAGCCGTTAATATAAATTACATATGATACGTATAAAAACATAGACTGCGGTGGTCCCTGACCATACAGAATGTTAGTTTCTATAATACATCGAGAAATCGAGACTGTCACGATGAGAAAGCGCGCGTTTTTCGAGAGGAACTCTCGTCTCCTCTCGTTTACCTTATTTAGGCGAGCGCGGTCAAGGTCCGACCTTCCCCAAGGCCGATTCTCATCGAACGGTAGTACGAGCCAAAGACCACGAATTCTTCGGTCTTTTCGAGAGAGAGAGAGAGAGAGAGAGAGAGAGAGAGAGAGAGAGAGAGAGAGAGAGAGAGAGAGAGAGAGAGAGAGAGAGAGAGAGAGAGAACAGCACTAGCGCGAAGGCGTGATACCCGAGAACGGAAAAGCATTTCCGTGAGATCCAATTTCCAAGATCGATCGTACGGAATGTATTTCCGTAGATAAGAAAAACGGTTTGTTCTCTCGTAGAAAGGTATAACGGAATGCTTCGGAAGCATAAGACTCGGATTAAACCGAGCGTGTCTGCGAGGAGCGTGTTCGGTTAGGTCGATTTCCTTTAGGATCGATCTTCTTGATCGCTCGTTACGCATAATCACGGAGAAACTTTCCTCGGAACAATAATTTGAGCTAAATATAGACGAACGCATGCGTTCTCGTCTATATTATGCTTGAGATGGAGCTGTACGGAAAATAAAAGAAAACAAAAGAAAAAGAAAGAAAAATAAAAAGTATATTCGAGTTTCTTGCTCTGCTCTCGTCTACGTGCTCGGTGAGGACGCGAACCATAATGATGATGACGAGATCTTGACGATAATGATGATGATCCTGACGGTGGTCGGTTGGCACGGTTCCCGAAGCCTTCGTTCGAGTTCGCTCGAGAAGAAGAGGAATCAAAGACGCGTTTCACGGGAGACGCGTAAGAGCCTGTCGTTGGCCGTGATAGCCAAGAATCTAGTCAATTACCACCTATTGCCAGAGATAGATTATGGTTCTCATTACAGTAGCTATATTTAGAACATAGATTCTTCTTATGGATTCTTTGATAGATACAAACAGGTTAAATCCCGTGTATCCTTTTCCAGAATTATTCTTTTAAATACTTTGCTTTCAGCAATAGAGAAATAGTCAATGAAAACCACTTGTTTGCACGGTTCGTCGCCTAAGTTACACCACCTAGCCTCGAATTATATTGATTCGGTCGTGAGCAAAGATGTGTTTTTTATATATATATAAAAAAAAAAAACAAGAAAAAGAAAAGAAAACATCGAACAATGAATTTATCTAGAAACTTAACATTAAACGTACGATCCATCGAAAAAGATTACACGCCTAGGTAGATAGGTTTATACGTATATTGAAGATGTACGAATGAAGGAAAAAAAATTGTTTTCAATAAAAACATTCAAATTTCCTTAATAAATTTTGGTGATGGTATATAATAAAAAGGAAAAAAATTTTTCAATAAAAATATTCAAATTTTCTTAATCAATTTTGGTGATGGCATATAATAAAACATGCTTCTATCATTTCTTTACATACGAAAAGAGAATAAAAGAGATGAAAAAGATGTTACCGTTGGTACAGACGAGATCGACTTGCGAAGAAGAAGAAGAAGAGAAGAAAAAGAAGAAGAGGAAGAAGAGAAAGAAAAAGAAGAAGAAGGAGAAGAAGAAGGAGAAGAAGAAGAAGAAGAAACGAGTAGAAGAAGCCCGTTGTAAACGTCTACACGGCTGTTGGCTCCGGTAATAGAAGGCAGGTTGCATGCCGTGGCTCTGGTACACGCGGTTATCGAGTCGAGCCATTGCAAAAGGAGGATCGTGCCAAGAAGGAAAAGGAAAACGAAAATGAAGAAGACGAGCGAAGAATTGGCGCCGGCGCTCCGCGTTTCTAAGCGTTCTTGACGCGGCTCGCTTCGTTGAAAATTACCCGGACGCACGTGAAAATTGCTTCTTACCGTGGCATGTCGACACCACTCGTTCCTTTTCTTTCCTTATCGCAGAGATCCTCACCCCTCATCCCTCACCCTCCACCCAACCATACCATACCACACCACACCCCATCCTTTCAACCATCTTGCCGTACTTTCCTTTTTTTTTTTCTTTTCACGACTTTTATCATCAATACTTTCCACGAACCGCGTTGGCTAATCCAAACAGGTATTTTTCCTGTTTTTCTTTTTTTTCTTTCGTCGATTGAAATTTCTTTCGAATTTCTTCTATTTCCTTACTCTCTATGCACATCGACCTGTTTATCTCAACAATATCTTTCTCTTAAGAGTTATATGAATGAATCGTTTTAAGAGAAAAGAAACGACGGGCAGTAAGAGAAATCGTGGCGCATAATTTTCCCTTAACGGTGAATCTCGATGATTGCGTTATTACGGAGCCATCGGTCCGTGAACTTTTGTAACAGCCTCTAACTCAACGGAAACTCGATGAAACTTTATTCAGAAGGCAACGCACGATATACCGTTCCAAATGGTTCTTCTAGAATCCTTCGTTTCCGTACTTTTCGCAATATACATATGTATCTCTTGTTGAGAGCGATGATTATCCACTAAAAAAGAAAAGAAAAGAAAAGAGAAAAAAGAAAACGGAAAAGAAAGGATTACAAGAGTAAATTTTCGAAATCGTTCGTTAACCATCGTACAAGTTATTATTAGAGATTGAGTTTCTCTATCGTTCTATCTTTATTCCTTCATAATATTTTATATTATGCGGGTCGCGCCTAAAAACCGAAAACAATCTGCAATTCAGCGTAACGATAAACCTTTTCGCATAAGGTCGACACGAAATAGTTCCAAAAACATGTTTCCCACTTTATACCGCGTTGTTTGTTAGAAAACTATGCGAATGGTCTCTTACGTCAAAGAGTTCTTGCGTCAAAGATGAATAATAAATTTAACGAAAGCTAAAACGTTGCTCCTTTATTCTATCCTCTTTCGACGATAAACTTACTAAATAAACTACGTAGTATTCCATCCTTCTTACTTCGTTCATAGAAACTACTCGAGAAGTCATTTCGAGTAAGCCAAGATAGCCAAGAGATGGGATTGCAAAGAAAGGAAGGATTAGTTGCGTCGATGCAGGAGTACCTGTGGAGGGAGGAAAGATGCACGTGCTCAGAATATTACGATAGGATTCTCTTCCTGATTTCTCAAGAACCGACGGCGATGATTATGTTTTATGTATAAAACACTCAAACGGAAAGTTTAATTGTCCAACGAGCACCCGATAACCGGCTCGATCGACATAAGACTCGAATCTTTGGTGACGATTCTAAGAAGAGCTTCGCGTAGGTACTTGCATTTCTCTCTCTCTCTCTCTCCCTCTCTCATCGTCATCATTACCATCGTTGTTGTTGGTGCTGTTGTTGTTGCCTCAGTGAAGAGGATGAAAAATGACGTAGAAAAAAAGCACCATGTCTTTTTTACACGGAAGAATGCGCCGCATTTTCTCCGCGTTGCATTGCATTATTGATGGACGGACGCGCATCACGAGGCTCGGTACAATTTTATTCTCGTTTCTCGTTTCTACGAGAGTTACGAAGCCGATTTGGCTCGTCCTCCTTCTCGTTCCTCTCTCTCTCTCTCTCTCTCTCTCATCCTCAACGTGAATCACGCATGTTTCTTTCGCATTTATTGTGCGTGACGCGTTCACGTGCACGTCAAGGGTGGAACGGAAGAGTGGTATCGTACTGACTGAAGGGAGGATGGCTGGTTCTCTGCCACTAAAGAAATATCGTTTTTCTTCTATCGACTCGCTTACGCTTATTTCCCGATCGAGAGATCGCGATCGCGACGGCTCATGTTTCATGGAAGATTCTTAGAATCGAGCAGCGAAAAACACATGCTATTTCTAGTCTACGTGAGTCTTTCGCCATTGCATCCGTCGATCTCGATTATCTCCTTTCTAATAAATAGACGAAAAGAAAATATGTCATTGAACAAACTTATCCTCTCGCAAATTTTTATTTACCAGAAATGCTACTGTTAAGACGCGTCAAATAAATAACAACGTGACACTTGGATAAACCAAACTACAGTGCATCACGAGCTTGTATTTTCAAGATAATGAAGACAAAGCTAATCTCGATATTGATCTTCCTCAATATACTTCACAAAGTTCATTTTATGACGTATTTATCGCATTATTATATATCCTATAAATTATTAAATTCACTCAACAAATTATACGAGAAAATATACTGTTCTATTATTTCGTAATTAACGTTAAGGATATATTTATCTATTAAATTTTCTTTATATAAACTTTATGATATATTTTATAAAATAATATATACCTAGTGTTTTCATTTGTATATTCCTAAAAATCAACAATGTAAACAATTCGTAAAGTGAAATATGGGAAAGCTTCGTATTTTGTATTTCAAATTTCTCCCGATAAAAATAGACACTGGTTTAACGGTTCGTTTTAAAACGCGGAATTAAATAGATTAATGCGAAACAAAGATAGCCAATGCACCGTAAGGAGTCGGCACGGTTTCTTCTTTCACGTCGCTTACAAGAAAATCTTGTTTACGATGACCTACGGGGTTCTATTTTGATCGCGGAAACGTTTCTCTTGTGAAATAGAAGCGTGTTCGCGGCCATTGACGCGAAACGATAGGAAAACATCGGATCGCACGTCGATCGCTCTCGCGGTGTCCAGTGCCAAGGCCTACTTTACTATCTTTTTTCGCTCGTCGAGTTCTAATTCATCGTTGTTGTCGACGTCAAGTGAAATCCGTGATATCTCGAAAACTCGAAAATAAATGCTACTGAAATAAATTTTGTGGTTTAGAAATAAATTTTCCAAAAATCTCCCTTGTTTTTGAATTTTCATCCTTTACGGATACTACGAATATATGTATTGCACAACAACGTATGTACCTATAATACATACATACGGTGAATTCTCATATAACACAATAATAGTATTCTTGTAGTATTCGTATACCACGGTAAGAAGAATTCGTATAAAAGAATTCGTATATACATCAAAATTCACATTTTTCTAATTTTTTTTACAGTTTTCGTAATTAATATTTAATAATTTCTTTGTCGTGTTTATACTCAATTATATTATGTTTTAAATAAATTTAAAAGTATTTTAAATTATTTTTGAAACTGAAAGTACTTTTTAATCAAATTTGAAAAAGTAAATAAATTTAAAAGTCGGATATTTTAGATAAATTTGAAAACATTTGTTTTTCAAACCTAGGTTGGAGAAAAACTTTAAGAAAAAAACATTATTATTCACATAACACGTTTTCATATAACACGTATGTGCTGTCATTACAGATTTATGCGCAATTAGAAAGAAAATTCTAAACAGTAACGTGAATATTTCTCAAATAATCATCGTAAAACGGTGTTCTACATACACTGTAAGTACGTTGAAAGTTAATTGGATTGAAGTTGCGATAATAATTAATTTGTGAGAAAAATGTCAGTAAAAGAGAGAATGCGAGGTGAGCGAGATAAAAGTAGATACATACATATAGGATAAAATATATAATACTACGGGAGTATTTTGATGCTAACGAGTATTCCATGATCGTGAGCATTTTATAATAATATAAACCTTCTTTTATACGATCTAAAATTCCTGATAATCTTACGCTTAATTTGATCATAATGAAAAATTTTGCGATATTTAAAGTATTCTCTAAAAAATTCTCAATAATTCGCCATACGTATAAACACTTATGATAGCATCCGCTATATTTCTTAATTATTTATTTATCGATAAGACACTCCTGATGATCGTGCCAAAAAATGATTAGTATCGGCGAGAGAAAGAGAGAGAGAGAGAGAGAGAGAAAAGAGAAGGAAAAAAAACGCATACTACGTTTAAATCGCAGAGTGCATCGTTTCCAAGAAATTTGCGGCAAGTGGGAACAAAAGCAATGAAGAAAATGCTCCTCAATTGACCTTGAGGAATATCACTTTCTACCAGAGAATCCGTTTTACATGTATGTGTGTACTATTCTTGTTTTCGGATGACACGTTGGATATGTGCTTTCCTGAGGACACGACGAGCGGATGCTTTGTTTGGGTCCGCGATTGGCTGCACGACCGCGACGAAGGAACGGAAGACTCATAAAATAAAGAAAGCAAGCAAGCAAACAAGACAGCGACCTGACTAAACCTGAAAACGACGAATACTTGAAGGCCTCTTCAAGAACCTTATATATTATATATACGTATGTCCGTATAAATATTTATTTGCTTTGTCATTTTTTTTCCTTTTATTATCGTTAATATACGAGCCAATTCATTCCCAAGAGTATCTTTTAATTAATTTCGAAAAAATATTCTTTGAAGAACGATTCGTACGATCATTAATAATATGATCGTGCTAATGAAGATGTTTCAAAGGCCGATTATTGTTAGCAAGATAGAAGAATCCGTCGGGACTAACATATGTAAGAAGAAATGAAAGTATGACGCGAACGCGGACAATGCCATAACGGATTTACGTAATAGCCCATCGCAAACATGTGCGAACGATGTCGAGGCCGTGGATATAACGTGCGAGTTCCTCATTTAATTAATCGCCGAATGAGCTAAATGATGATCGAAAAGATTTGTTAAATGTTTGATACGATAAAATTCCTTGTGTGATTGGACGTCGATGAGATTTTTCGTTTCGTAGATCTATATTATGATCCACAAAAAAAGCATCATTCGTATTTGATATTTGAACTTATCGATTCGGAAGCAGCGCAACGAGTCCATCGTTGTAATGTCCTTGATACCACAAAAGGATGTTAAATTACGTAGGAAATACCAAGGCTATTAATTGCATCTCGGACCTTGAAATCATAATAATTATAGGGGAAGTGAAATTTAGCGATACGTGCTGTTATTTCTCTTTGAAAAAGTTCTCGTAGTTGATATTGTGGTAGCAATTATTGTATACTATTCGTATCTGTAGAAAAATAGAACGGTGAAAGCGATCGTACAAAAATATCACATCGATATATCGCTTCGAAGATAATAAAAAGAAAATATTAATTGGCTTCTGTTTGCAAATCTTCTTACAATAAGTTTCTATTTATTTAAGTTGAAACTACTATACGTTGAAACTATTAATTATCAGTAATTAATATTAAAAAGTCATGATAATTATACATCTCTTTTCTTTTTCGCTAATGGGTATTCTCTAATGAAAATGTTTGTTACCGAATATCGAATACCGAATTCGTAGGTTATATACAAATTTTTAAATAATTTAATTTTAAGATGAAATGAAACAGATTTTGAGTATCATTGGTAAACGAAATATATATGATGAATTTACAATATCTCGGAGAGTCAAATCTGTTCACATATTTTTCAGTATACATAGTTATATTTTAATGGGAATAATTTAATAAAAATATTTTTCAATGTGTATAATCGATTGCAAGATGTTATTAAACAAAACGAATAAGCTAGCAAATATTACAAAAATCTTTTTATTGTTAATAAATAATAAATGTATATTTATAATATTTTGGTAACATACGAATTCTATATTCATACCACTTATAAATATTATCAAAGATAGTATACATTTTTATTAAAAAGAGAAATATTATGGTTTTCTTATCTACACGTAATAAATTATCATAATAAAAAAGTATCTCACAATTTTTGACATTTTCTTTACAATCTGTTAGAATATAAGATAGATACTACTGTGCGGTCCGAATATTAAAGAGTTACTCACCATATATTCAATCACGATCTCAGCGTTTCGCGTCCGAAAGTTTGTTCTTGGGTAGAACGAGGTGCGGAGACGCGGTTGCTTTGACGTGCACTAAAAAAGATCTGTCTCGAATTTTATCTTTATTGATAAATTTTGTTTTTCTTTTTGGTGTGTCGTACTAAAAATGCTATTTGTTGAGTTACTCGGTTCTTACTTGTGGTTTATAAAAGTTTATAAACGTGTTTGAGAGTAACCAAGAATAACTGACGAATAATCCAGAGTAACTTAAAAGTAACTGAGAATAACTGACGAGTATGCCCTCAGCTGTGCAGTAAGTCATCTGGTCCTTACTTTTCTTAGAGACGCGAAGGTGGAACGTAATAAAACAGTGCAATCTAATTGGTTGCTGAATTCAAAAAAAAAACTCTGCCTTTATGATCATAAACAAAGACGTATTCCTGGGTAAACATACAAAGTGCAGATAACGTCATGACTAAACTGCGAATATTTATGCACTTAAAATATGTTGAAATATACAAATAACATAAGTGAAATATGAAAATATAATATATATGAACGTATGCAGTAATATAGAAACATATGCAAAAATATGTGAGATCTGTAATAAGTTTACTTTTTTAATATTGTCTCAGATATGATGCGCTGCTTTGCAAAATACTGCTGCATTCAACACGAAGAGGTGCTTTCACAAATATTATTTTTTTAACCGAAGATATAAAATTATTTACTAACATAAAAAGGAGACGCAACCCAAATGCAAATCCATTTAATCCTTGTGCTGCACATTTTACATGAATCAGATTTACTTTATCAAATAGAATATAATTTTTTATCAATTTTTATCATGAAAGCGATCTGACATTAGCAGTAATGACTCATAACTGCTCGAGTTTAGAACGAATATTTTTCATCCTGTCCTTGTTTGCTGTCCAAATATTTCATGGTGAATATCTCTCATTTCAAAAATTTTCAAAAAAGAAAACAAACTTTACTCGATAGCTCCTTTCCACTGGATATCTCTTAGATATTTTACGAATTTAAATCATTTTATTTCGAAACTACTTCTAGACATACGGTCAGCAAATATATTGTCGTCCTGATAACTCTTATGGCTAAATTAAATTGGTCTTAACTCGATGTTATCGTTAATAATTACACAATACACAATAAGTATAAATTTAACTCACTAACCAACATCGACGATGTGTTGAAGAGTTGGGAAACGTCTCTTAACCCTCAGCGAGATCCTCTGAAGGGTGATAACATAGGCCAAAACGGCATACCTCACGATATTCCGCCTCATCAGTCGTCCTCTCTCGTCCTAAAACACATAAATCGTTGACCTCGATCAAAATGATGATTCATATCTATATGTGCAATCGTTGTTTCGTACGAGCGACCCTCACATACTTATTTATCGGCAATGTATATACCTTGTCCGAAAATTGCACGTTGTTCTCAAGGTATAAATAGTTGATTGAACTATCACGATTCGCAAGAAAATTAATTATTGTGGGATATTGTATAGTAATTACAAGTAAAACAGCTGAGAAGATGTAATACTTGATTTCGAGGGTTTTGATGTTGGGTTGAATGTATCAGATAATTTGATTTCACAAGGTTGTGTTGTAACAAGTATTCAAGATTGAGTGAACTACTCACAGTTCCTAAGTTAGAGGGAAAGCTTGTTTTATTATTGAGAAAAATGAATTCTTTCTAATTGATCTCTGCGAGAATTTATGTTTTGTAATAAGATATGTTTTGACCAATAACATGAAATCGATTGCTTATCTAGATAATATTCGTAATAAACTATTTTATTACATTTATCAGTTAATATATTTAAAGCTACAACAATTATGAATAATAATCATACTTTTATAAAAATTAATCTCTTGTGATTAATTACATAAGATATTTTAAGCTGTTTATTAATTAACTAAATAAGTGTAAAATACAACTGAATATCTTATATACTTATATTCAATAATTTATTAAAACAAACGATAATTTCAATTATATAATTATTTATGAATTTATAATTTATTCACTTTCCAAAGTTTCCAAAAATTCATCTGTTTTTGAATCGATATTGGCTTTAGGATGCAGATTCTTCTAAAAGATACAATATGTTTGATGTGTACAACTCACTATATCTTAGTTACAAGTGACATAAGTGATTAAAGAAAAAAGGTATCAAGTAACGAACGTATCATTCATGCTTTCATGTTCTGTTCTGTAAGAATCAACTAAACGGCGCTCGATACAAATGGAAATATTTTGATTTACGACATCTGTCACTAACTACAATATGACACAATTTATAGGAAATGAATCGCTTGATACAATGCTATAAGAAAAGACACCATTGATCACTAATATCATTTTGTAATTCTACGTAAAAGTGAAATAAATCGGCACAATTCTTAAATTTAATTTAAACTAAATTATAAATTAAAAAACAATTATCTTATAAAATAATGCAATATAACTTTACTGCATCTTGAAGTACATATCTTACGAAAAAATATACAGCAGAAGCCAAAAAAATATGATACTAATTGACTGTGGAACACAAAATTATGTTTTCTTTGTGATTTTAGAATTTTTAAGAAATTAAAATTGTGTTAACCTATAAAACATATCTTACGATAAAACTTTGAATACGTACAAACGATACGTGGAACGATAAACTTTAAATACGTACAACAGTTATTAGACTTTATAAAATTAATCTACAGGTATGTTTTCGTTTTAAATAGATCTGCTACAGTAATTTGCAATAAAAATTAAAAAATTTTATGACGATCATCAAAATGATATTTGCCCAGTTAAATTAGCGATTCGTCAAATTGTCGATTGTATAATGACATATCGACGTGCACGAACTGGAAATTATTTAGGGATATTATCATAGTTTGCTTTTTAAAGAAAAAAAATGTAACGAATGTTTTAGATTAAGAGTCTTACAACCCGATCGTTTCGATAATTAGTCCAAGTCTCGGTATAAATAATCCATACTAAAAAACATAAGTTATACAATATGTTTCATTTAATTCGAACACTTGAAATATCTCTGCTGCATTCAATGACATAAAATGCTATTTCGGAAAGAAATAAATCAATTCAAAAAGAACGAAGTTTTAACAAACATATATTTTTTTCTTTTTAATTAATTTAATATATATTTATGACCACATAGATAATCTTGAAATCTCGACAAAGATAAATCCAAAAGAAATTTTGTGTCTTATCAAAATGTTGATTTATTCTCATTAAGAAATCGTTTTCTGTCGTCGAAAACAAAGGAGATATTTCATATGGCAGAATTACTTATGTGAGTTTTTGAAAATTTCAATGACATCGATGTAAATTTAAGCGCAAATTTGAAAGGAGGGGGAGGAAAAAGTGGTAAGAAAAAGTACCTTCCTTCGGGGCGCATCGAGAAGGCACGGATCTTGTTCGAAAAAAAACTCCGCTTCCTCGGTTGAACAAATGCAAGACACGTTTTCAGGACTCTCACGGCACTTTCCCCTCGTTCTCTCGTCGGGAACGACGCCCACGAATCTTCATCGTCGACGACGTACGATTTTCGATCGCGATTTCGATCGATCGAAGAAAAGTGTCCGATAAAACCGATCCTTTCATTTTTTCCTTTTCGATTTTTCCTTTCATTTTTCAAATAAATATCTTTTCTAACGTCGTTTAGTAATCCTATCTCACGTTTTGTAATAGGTCGATGGCACCGGCACGATGTGGAAGACTCGATCACCCAACGGAATAACAATCCAATCGGAAATCTCGAGGATTCGAGTCTTGAAATTGTTCTTCGTATGTATGAAGGCTCTTCTCGGCGAGTCACGCGCGCGATAGTTCGAATCGATTTCCGTGGAATGTATTGGCTCGATAGATCGCCGATCGATTTATCATCATCGATGAGAAACTTCTTATACGTCGTCTCTTATTTCCTTCCTACCTTCTGTTTGTTGCCTCTCCTTACGATTCAACGTCGCATAGCTATGAGATAAAGCGTTTTATACCTTCGACCACGTATTTTCGGTATAATGTATGTGCTAGACGCAGGAAGAAAGTTGTCGGAAGTCAAATTTTTGAGAGGCTCTCATAACACGTGCGCGGTAAACGTTACGCGAGCCACGTGCTGATCTAGAACGATCTGCTCATACGATGAACGAGGAAGAAAGTTGCTCACTTTCGTACGACGATATCATCGAAAGTTGGTACAGTCTTGGAAATACAGACGATCGATAGATCCTTCGTTCGATATTTTCGTTACAATTATCATTATCGAACAGAAAAGAAAAGAAAAACCTTTCTGGTAGAAATATATATAATTTTTTATAATTACATTTATAGTTCCTTCTAATTACTATTACGTCTTATTTATCTATCATTATCTGTACACCTGTAAAATCATTATCTATCATTATTCTTAAATTCTATTATGTTTGTTGAAATATATCTTTCGAATATATATAGTACATCAAAACTATTAATAAATTATTCTTATTATTGGAATAAAAGACAACTATTCTTAGAAGATATATTATGTATTTCTTGAATTATCATAGTAGCCTTTTGATATTATATATACATACATACACATATATATATATATATATACACAAAAGTAATCGATAGTATTTGTAAGGAAAAAAAAAGATTGAAAAATATTGTCACGTGGTCGATAAGAGAAATTGATTCACACATCGTCGCGCGTCGTCCTACTTTCATATTTAATTTCACTGCACTTATGTCTCCTCTTTTTCACGCATCCTTGAGGTCAATCCTTATATCCTCCTCTTTTTATCTTTCTCTTTCTTTTTGGTTATTCTTGATCTATAAAGAAGTACGTTGCGGAGCGACATATGCCTCCTTATCCTCGGAATTCTGCGACTTATCGTCGTGCGTGTAAAAATGCCCGGCTTGGCAGCTTGGAAACGATCCTCCGACTATGTAAAGGTGGGAGTCGTACCATCCTCCTGGCCTCGGGTCTTGCATTCCAATTAGATTTCAATGAAAGGAACGTTCTAAGCTATGCTCGACCGCTGCTACCCACGAGACGTGGCTCATTCACAAATCGAGTACTTTGTATTACGCGATTACTCGCGAGCGCGCGTTCGTAATCGTGTCGCTAAATCCTCTTTCTTTAGACCAATTGGTAGGACCCGCTCTCCTTTCTCTCGGAATTAATAATGAAATTATTTTATTTTTTATCAGCCTGTATTATATACCTCATATATTTTCCTTTTCTGTATGAATAATGTAAAGAAGTATTATCGAGTTATCAAGATTGTATTACCTTTAAAATAGTTCCTATTACAATTTCTAATTTTTTTATAAATTTTTAAGCAAACTGATATTACCTTTATCTTATATTACTAATATAATGACTTTTTTTTTAATCTATACGTATACTCCATTTTCTTTTCCTTTTCTTTATGAATAATATAAAGAATTAAGTTATCAAGATCGTTTCACTTTTAAAATAGTTTCTATTATAATTTCTTATTTTTTTATCAATTTTTAAACGAACCAATATCGTATACTATAACTTAATGTTTGAAACATTTGCTATTACTTCTTCAATTAATTTGTCATTAACCTTTTTATAACATCGTATAAAAGATTAAAGAAAGTATTTATGTATTATTACATTTTTTGTTAATAAAAAAAACTAAATTATTCAATTTAATTAAATAATGATTTCTGGTAAACTTATTATATATTTCATAAACCTTAAAAATATACAAATATTCAATATACATTAATTGATAAATTAATATGAAACAATTTACGGTAAATCTACTTGTATAAAAATGAAAATATAAAATAAAACACTGTATATTTGAATTATCATCGACTAGGATAAATTTATCAATAAATTACATCAATCGTATAGAATTCTTTCAAATGCTTACAGCACGCACAAAGATGTAATTTTACACGTCTACACACACACATATATATATATGTATGTATGTATGTATGTATGCATGTATATAATCTTCCTTGTTTATTTAATACATTTATTATTAGACATCATTTACAGTAAATAATTAAAAAGAAAAGAACTTGTGATGCGACATAGAATTGAAGCAACACAGTACGTATTTGGCAATGCTCATCTATTCATCAATATTTATTACTCTACCTATTATAGATGTCAGGATCAATCTAAGAAGCAGAATATTTTGTAATTATAATAATTAGAAAATTTATCGTCAACGAAGAAAAATCATCAGACACATCTAGGATAGTCGAATAAAGTGTTTTATTAAATTCCACGGTAATTAACTTCTTCATAACGATCATAAATCACATTTTCTACATCCTCGGCTGGCAAAATACGCTATCGTCGTGGTACGATCGCGAGCAGACGGCGCGGGCTGGTTTCACCGGTGGCGTTCCGCTTGGAAATCGTAGCATTCCAACGTTTTGCGGCAACGAAACGAAAGTAACGCGGCCGAAAGTGGAGAAGCGAAGGTAAGGAAAGAAGAGGAATGAAGAGAAAGAGAGAGAGAGAGAGAGAGAGAGAGAGAGAGAGAGAGTGAGTTAAGAGGGGTAGACGGAGGGGGGTGTTGCATAAGAAAACGTTTAAAAAGTTTAGAGGCGACCGGTCTGCTGTTCTTGCTCCGTTAACACAACATCCGCACTAGCGATGGGATCGAGCACATCGCGACCAGTAGATATCATTTCTTGCCTGTTCAACTTCGATACTTGATAAATATTTACTAAGCGGAATGACTCTTGCTTTTTTTGCATACAAATAGTAATTTAATCATGTAAAATTGCCTATGGCTATATTCACACCGTATCGCAATTCGAAGAAAAATATCTTTCTTATCTCAACTACACGAAGTTATTCAAATCTCTAACATAAATATATATACATTCATGGTTCCTCGTATGATAATTCGATACCCAAACGTCAGTTTAGTTTTTTACTCTTTTTTATTTTCTTTTCTTTTATCCTAAACGTTTATCTCTTTAGTCGGAAACCATCTACAATTCTAATAGAAAATATAGAGTACACATATACATATTTTTCTCTTTTATCTTATAATTCTAACCCCTTAAGTTTTTTAGATAACTGGGACTAGCGAAACTATACGAAATGTGAAAGTTAATGGTTTCATAGAAACACTGAATAAAGTCGATGAGATGAGTATATAAAAACGTTGAAGATATTTCGAATAATCAAGAATTTCTTTGTCGCAAATTTATCTAAGGAGAAATGATCGAAACTGAACGTAGATAAAATTTCAAATGCATTTCGGTCCCATCGCTGGATCCATTGTAAGGCAGCACTCAGCGTGCGTTTACCAGACGTTAGATAGATTATACGCGGAGGTGGTAGCGTCGGTGGTGCAACGGAGACCCGGTTTGGTCCGAAGGTTTGAGGAAGAAAGATGTACATACCTATATCGCAGAGTTGGCGGTTCTCGAACGACGCGTAGGTTCGTCCTTCTTCTTTGATCACGATACATTGCACTTTCTCTCGGCCATTGTGTCATTGACCAGAGCTGAAAGCTCGCTCTCGATCAAGCATAAAGTTCAAAGTAGCGTGCTTCCCCGTTCATCCGATCAGCTGATAAACCCGATAGACTTCCAACTTGTCTATATTTTCTTCTTCTTATTTATATCGTCTGTTAAACTCGTTAACCATGGCAAAGGTTACGTATCAAACGTAGTAGTTTCGTTTCCTATTTTATATCTGATGGAATTCGTTCGATCGCAGTACTCGTTACTGTTGATTATTAGGATTTTCAGTAACTTATAAAGAACATGGATTGTTTTATGTGTGCCAAGGTTCATTCGAGATACGGGTGAATGGAATTCGTCTATTGACTGTTATAAAGAGTTGAACGATAGAAACGATACAAAAGTTACGGAGGAAGACAAACTCTTCTGCCGTTTCGTAGGATGCGTGTTAGTTCGGCGTAACCTTTTTTTTCACTTCTGGGCGTGGCCTGGCACGGCTGTTACCTACTTAGGTTAACGACACCGAAACGTGTCACGGCAATTCATTAGCGTAATGAGACACAAGCGCAACATAGGCTCCCGACAGCTTGACTGCAAGGCTGCATCGATTATCGCGCGAACGACTTTACTCATGGAAAAGGATGCGTTTCTATTTTCAAAGTGTTTTTCATTTTACTTTTTTTTCTTCTTTTTTTTCCTTTTCTCGAGCGTACCAGCATCGACTTCTTAGTTGCTCGAGGGCAACAATCCATTGGATTTAGACGATACGTCCAGCTCGGAGTGGCACTCCGAATACGGTCGGATGGACGTTTCTATTCATCGATTCGATTTATGTCGAAAGAGAGAGAGAGAGAGAGAGAGAGAGAGAGAGAGACAGAGAGAGAAGGGCGGAGTTGTACATCCTTCGGTCCTTCTGAGAATTTAACCTTAACTCTTTGAAAGACCTTTAGATCTTTCTTTTTCGATTCGATTCCTACGAGAGTGAGAACGAAAGATCGAGATATACAATAGCTGGTAGTTTCTACTTACGTTTCCAGGAATGGCGGCGCTGATGAAGAGGGCCAGATTGTCCGGCCACGGTAAAAGCTTGTACTGCTCCCACCATCTCTTCACTACGAGACTCACGTAGAATCCCAGGACGAACGACATCGGAATCGACTCGCTCGAGTTCCCGAAATAATAGCGTATCTTTTCGAAGATTCTGTAAAATTATGAATAAATAATCGTATGTGTTGTTAAAATGTTTCTAGGTTCTTTAAATTTACATAATTAAAATTATCTTCGTTTTTTTATATGCGAGAATTATTATTATTAACTAAATGCATTAACTAAACTACAGGCAAGGGTGAGATCATATAACTTAACGAATAGAGAGGAATATTATAATTTAACGAATTCGAACTACTTAACGATATGGAACTATTATAAATTATAGAAGATCGATAAGGATAAAAATATTTATTTCTTTTCGTTCCACTTGCCAAAAGGCAATAAAGGAAATTCATCAAAATCATACCTTCTCGATCTTATCATTTTTTTTATTATAATTACACGAATAGTTATGAATCATCGTTGATAGTTATGATCAATGTGAGGTCACAATTGACGCTTCGTATTAAAGAAAATTCTCACGTTATCACTAAACGATTCTTACTCGATTCTTCAATATATTTTAACGAACGTAACCAGTTCTTGATGGAATTCCCGACGATAATGAAGTTCAATTCGCGCAGCTGAAGTATTATTGACATAACGCTACCCATATCTCATTAGTCACCGAAAAAACATACGATGCTTCATGGTAGCTTCAAAATGACGAACGTCCAGAAAGTCATTATTCATCGATTATCATTCGAGACATGCATTGAGAAGAAAGAAAAAAAAAGGAAAAAAGAAATGACAAAAAAGGAAACAAAAAGAAAAAGAAAAAAAAAGAAAAAGAGAGTGAACTCGACGTTCCGTGGATGCAACAATACGCGATCTTTTCGATGCATCACACCACGAGTAACCTGTCTTGCTCGTTTCGCTCCTTTTGTGCGCGTCCTTTATCGTTTCTTTTACCTTCTTTTAGTGAGGCCCTAAAAACCAGAACTTAAACCAGCCCTACGCTTTCTAAATTTAGAAGCGACGAATCGAAGCGATTTTAACCGGCCGATCTTTTTGCATCCTCCTCTCCTTCTTCTCTCCTCTCTTCTCCTCGCCACTTTTAGCCCGGCATAAATAACAGGTTACGTTTTATGCGTTTTTTAATGCCAAGCACGTTTAACTCCTCGGCACGTATGAAATATCATACGTTAAGCCTTTCGCGCTCGCGCAAGCGCGCGCGCACGGCTTACGTCTTATATAGGGCGTGCGTGAAGTAAATTGGATTTTTCTCTTTTAAGTAAATAACTTTCTTTCTTTATATTTAAATCCATTCGGTTTGAATTATTTTGAAACTATTTCAAAGATGATTTACGAGTTCACGTCACCACGAAACCTGTCATTTTACCCGTGTTTTCTACATGCACAGATCCGATTTGTAAGGATTAGAAGAAATTATTTTCCAATTTGCACGATAATCAAATGACGAGTCGTTTGATATTCGATCAAATAAAAGAAGCTAATTATTTTTGTCACGATATAAGAAGAAAGATACATTCGATCGTCAACAATATTATAGGCAATCTTACGACATAATTCCGCGAATTGGAAACCAAGTGAACCGTTAGGAAACAGTTTCCTATGTATCAGATTTGCGAGAGACTGCAGAAGCATATACGTAAGCACTTGTTCGTGTCCGTAAAAGCGTGTCACGTTCATAACTACCGTTTAATGTACTTGTATTTGCATAAACTTCGCCCACGAAGGGTAAGTGATCCTAAGTTTGATTATCTATGAGCTATCGTCTTCCGATGGTAATGAACGTGCGTCTAGCCGTCCGTATGTGTATATGTGTGTGTAGATATGTATAAAAATAAGAAATAATAAGTTTCCAAAGAGCTTCCGTTTATCTAATATCCACTTTTGTGAAGTTCGTTCTATGAAAAATCGTGAGTGTTAAAACTACGGAATCGAAAAAAGTAATGATACCAGTAGAAATATGCTAAATCGTCTAGATAGAAAAGATATTGGAATTCAAAGATAAATGAAACGCTTGCACTTCTCCACGCGCGCACGTACTCGATCTAAAGCGTGTCTAACGTGCTTGCAAGGCTACGCTTTCGAACTACGCCGTTCATTTTTATTCGACGCCTCTCGCAAAGAGAGAAATATCTACCTAAGTCTTCTTCCTTTCGCTCTTTGAAAGTTTTATTTGTTTTTTCACTTCATCCTCTTCTTGGCAGACATAACGCGATACTGCGAAATTCTTAGTGAAATTTACTCGCCCGTGTAATTGGCTAGAACTCACGCAAAAGCCACGCTTCACGCCAAAGAGAAGCGGAAACGTGAAGTCAAATAAAACTAAAAGAGAGAAAAGAAAAAAAAGAAAAAGAAACAAGAAAAAAGAGAATCGATGAAAGAACGAGCTCGAGCTCGGTGAAATTGGGAGTTGGAGTGTTGTAACAAAAAAAAAAGAAAAAAGAAAAGAAGAGAAAAGAAAAAAGAAAAAAAGATTGGCTCGTAAATATCAAAACGAGAACCCTGCCGAGAATCAAGCGTGATCCAGGTGCTCGTACAGCCTTCGGATTTTGTTGCCGATACAAGGCTGATCGAGAGTCGCTTTATTTGCGTCCATAAAAAGTACGTTTATGGCGGACACACGTAAAGAAATGCGCACGCGCACGAATCATTGCCGATCCTCGTCGAATCATTCCTTTTCCTTCGTAACGAGCGCCAAAATGATTAACGATTACACTCATGCGTAATGTTTAATCGAACGTTTATGGAAAAATGCCACTACGACGGTTTCAAACGATCCCAACTTGTTTTTGCCTTTTCTTCATACTCAAAATCTCAAAAATAAATAAATAAAATAAATTTATATTATTATATCTAGTTGGCTGGGGTCGTTCACAAGTTTGAAGCATTAAACACTTGCAAACATTTTTTTAATCGCACGCACATATATCACAAAAAATTCTTATCCCATTAAATTAAAATTTTCTTTTTGAGATTGTAAAGATGTTTAAAAGATTTTATATAGAGTTTCTTCAATTAAAATATTAGTTTTTTTCAAGAAGTTGAACAAATTAATCATTTTTTCAATAATTTTCATCGATCTATCTTCAAAACTTTGCCACTTTGTGAACAAAACGAAACTTCTTAACAATTTCTACCTGCAACTAAAATTACATTTATTTATATAACTTAAGATGATATAAAAATTTTTGCTTTAAAAGATTACATTCTATTACAAATTAGCAGTAATGTTATCCAAGCGAAAGTTAATGACAAAGCTCCCTTTAGCTGATAAAATTAATACTTTATCATATGTTTTGAAGTGTTTGAGAAGACATATTGTATATTGATTTGTCACAAAAATATAGATAAAATTATGATTTTTGGACATTATTAATATTTTTCCTGTTAAATAATAACAGACAGAAATAGCGGCTCGTTCTTTCTTTTATATCAAAATTTCGACCACGGCGATTTCAAAAAAAATCATGTATTTATATATACATATATATATATGTATGTATATATATATATATATATATATATATATTCATATATATGTATATTCAATTCGATAAATAACTTGTATACTCACGCACGTTGCTGCTCGTTGAGCGCATATCGATATGTAAAATTGATGAGGTAGTAAACGAAGAGGTAGGCCAGTAATTCCCGCCAGATTAGTTTGTAAACCGAACCCCGCCATCTAGAAACAAAGAAAAAGAAATAAATTTTATCGTTAAAGGAGATTACGTCTAAGAAGAAAATTGTATTTGTACGAGTCGTTTTTTATTTCCGACGATATGAAGTTATGTGAGGTAGTGTGATAGAATAATAGAAACACGATGAGCAAACTCGTCGTCGCTCTTTTCGTCGAAACTTCCTGATTTCGTGTGAACGAACTTCACGGCTGCGACTACGAATGTCCATAGTCATCATCTATCTTTTTTTATCTTATACGAAAAGATTCGCACTTTTACTAGGTCTCTTTTGAAGTGTCATCGTCACTTTTCTATATATGTAAACGCATACACAAAGAGACAGAAATTATATGTATATAACAAACTTCCGCGACTCTCTACTCAACGCAATTATTCTTTCTCCGCCATCTCGAATCTATGTTGTAGTTTGTCTCGACTGTGCGAAACGTCCGTCCGGCTGTTCCGTTATTTCTGAGGTTTGCTTCGTGTCGACTCACGTATCTTTGCTCCGAACTACGCTGAAACTTCGATTATCCGTTACATTTACCGAATTACACCATTTTCTGTGTCACCGAGACGCAGTTTAATCCACTTCGGCGAATATTTCTTGCTAAGCAACAAGATCGGTATCTCTCTCGTTCCACGTTACTAAGCCTTTTTTAAAAAAACGAAACGGTATTTTTTCCTTTTGTTTCAAAGAATTACACAACTGTGCAATATGTTTGTTTATATCAAAAGACGTATCGCAAATTTACTTTTATTTAAATTTCAACGTTGGCCCTGGACTAATTCCAATTTTAAACGTATTCATATATAAATATTCACAGACGAAGAGTGAAGTAAATACATCGCGAATCAAATGTGTGTCAGGGATGGTTAGTTCTCCCGAAAGAAGGAGAATAGATGTCAACGGTATTTTACGACATTTAAACGCGATTCTTTATTATGAATATTTCAAATGGTTGAATACTCAACTTCGTATGCAGCATAGTGGTCAGAATAGAAATGCGAATAAAATTGACATCTTTGTGGTATTTCAGAAAGAGTCATGGTTCAATACCATTATTATGGCTACTTGATTTTCCAACATTTAAGACATTCGCTTCGAGTGATTTTTACTTAAAAAATACTAAAATTTTCTCATATTTCTTTTTTCAAGACTCGTATAATATATCAAAGAATAATTAAAATTAATAGAAAATCTAAAACTCATAATGTTATTGTACTCATATTGTTATTTGAATTTGTTTCCATATGCATAATTGTATAATTCAGACAATGATAATCCGTTTTGAACGTGGAAATTGGTACTTTTATATAATCATTACAAATATTAGAAATCATTCTCAGTTAAGATAACGATTCTTCATTTTTCACTTTTAGTTAAAAAAAAACGTAACACGTTTAATCTCGCAAAGAAATAAAATCAATGTTACATAAAAATAAAATTGTAAATTTTTATTTTTACGTACTATTACCACAAGAAGACGAGAAGAAGGCAATACGGCAATCGAGAGATATGTTAAAAATACTTCGAAATATTTAATATTCTCGTATGATTTGTGATACAAGTACACATGATATATTTCGTTATCCAAAGCGAACGCTGAATGTAAAAGAAAAAAGAAAAGAAAGATATGTCTCATCTTCTGAAGCGAATGTGTTCAACTGATATTACAAATGTAATAACTTAACCCCTTATCACTCTAAGTGTACCTGTCAAGCACAGTTGATATCAAGCGTTCTACTTTAAGTGCACCTGTCAGCCACTAGGCTGACTAGCTTATTCCTTATTATTTTTCAGTCATTGGATTCCATTTTCGAATTTCAAATGCTTATTACTCGCATTTTAAATAACTTTCTACATCATTTTGTTTCACACCCATCCATTTCATAATAATGACGAAAAGAAAAAAAATGTAGCAATACGACGTTCTAATTATTTACTATCAATTTGGAAAATTAAAGGTATTATCGCGGTACTTAGCACATATATTTTAGAAACAAAACATGAATAAATTTTCACGAGATGGTATCATGAAAGAAATTTCAATAGAAAATAAATAAATGATATAATCGATTATTATTGAAATAAATAAAGATTGCTTCTGAAACGAATAAAAATTATTTTTAAACGATTTGAAGATTATTATTTGTATGTTATTGTTGTTTTTAAACTATAACATTTCGAATCTCGCGAGCAAGCAGATCAGGATAAATTGAAATTGTATATCGACAATCGCACTAAACAATTGAAGTGGTAAAATTAATTAAGTATATTTTGATAATTTAACCAACGATTTAATATAACTTGGTTCGATATTTCAACGTAACAAAAATATTATCGACCGATGTAGGGATACATTAAAAGGAAAGAAAGGATAGGATGTCTGGTACAATGAGAACATTCCAAACGATGAGTCCAACTACCGTGACGATATCGCGTGGTGTTTTGTTCTCCATATAAGTATTATAGTGAGCTGTGAATGAACAGAATCACAAATGATCGATCGAGAAAATTTATATCGTATGTACATAAAATTATATTTTTTAAATAAATTTCTTTAGATACATTAAATCAATCAAAAATCATATGTACGTACGTATTATATAATTTAGGTTTTTTTAATAATTCATATGATTCACGAGTAATATCTGTTGTATCGTTGACGTTAACTTTTCTATCACATTTCAGCAATTTCTAGCTATCATCATCAAGTATACGCCTGAAGCGCAATTTTATAGAAGTAATTATAAAATGACATAGGTAATGCTAATTTCTATTAAAGATCAATTAAATTGTTATTTCTTTGGGCTTGATAATCTCCAATGAATTGATTAATTAGTCGAACTATTAGCGCCAACGAGAATTTGTACATTTGTAGAAATTTGTTGTTCGCTTTATCGATTCTAATTCAAATATTATCCTTTCGATTTAGTAACGTTCCGTTAAATACTTCGTAATTTAATCCTAAAGTATATTAATCGATCGATAATTCGCATTATTTTCTTTTGTAATTACGTAGAAACGCTCCGCTTCTGTCGCTTGGTAGCAATGCGATTAGAACTATACGATGACTGGAAGCTTAATTAAAATCGGCTCATATGCATTCCTTTCACTTTTACAGAATTCTTGTGAGAATACCAACAACGTTAGAAATCAAGAACCATTAGAAAGCGACATTGAACGAAACAAAGATAATTTTCCTCGTAAAAGTTCTTCTTATCTGAAACGAGTCATCTGAAAATGGATAGCGGCGAAGTCGTCGAGACATGTGGTGTCGATGGCGCCGTTCATTATTGTTGCTGGTGAATAAAATCACCAATGGCGAAATCGAGAGACGAAATAAAGAAGGTATAAAAACGAGTATCGCGTGAATAAAACGAAATGAGAGTAAAAATAAAGAGGAATATCTTCAACAAGATTCTACGTATATAAATCATCATAATTTATATCCTTACGTGAACAAACAACGACTTCTTCGAAGAAACTTTATTTAACGATGAAATCCTCTCGTGGAAATGATTGTAAATACTTATCTTTATCGAACGAAAAGCTTCTCGAAATCAGTGAAAGTATAGAACGATCCTTCCTCGAACGATGAAGTCGTTGAATTTCGATACTCGTGAAGTACCTTACGAAATAACATCGTTAACAAAACTTGGACATCGATATCCTCGTTTCTTCTCGTTTCTTTTCTCAAAGATATCTCTTTTCTCATTGATATATTTACGATCAATTCGGATCTATCTCATCGTTTAAATGTTTAACATACTTTACGATCATTCTTCCTCCTCTTCTTCTTTTTTTCACATTTCCTCTGAAAGATATTCTCTCGGAAACGCATTTAATTTTGGTGAAATCGTACGGATTGAAAGTATAATGATTATTTTTCGCTTTTAATGGCACGAACATGTCGATTACGACGATTCGAAGTATTGCTCTCACAAGTTACGAGTTATTTTCATTGTTTTTGTGTCAGTGGGTCATGGTAGGAGGCATTGCCCCATTGCTTTCGTGCAGTGACATTCGATGACACGACGCCACCGTGAATTCATCCATGTTACACACAGCCGCAACACCTACCGTACCACGCATAATCGACGTTTATTCTATCCTGCCTCGGCCTTCGTCGACTTTACGATTCTCCGCCGAAATGGCGTGGGAATATTAAAAAAGAACGTAGCTAAACGTTATACAAAATGCGTGTTATAACAACAACTGAAATCGATTAGAATTAAATCATATATATTCTTGGCTGTTATTTATTAGATTACCATTTTCAAACGTTTTTATTCACTATTTCAAACAACCGATCAATATTTATGATAAGATGTCAGATGACGTAATATAAGTGGTCAGTATTACATCGATTAATGCAAAAACTATCAGTATTTTAATCAAAATATTTATAGATATAATAATTTGTCAATGTTTCGAATAAATGTTCAATATTTATAATAAAACCGGACGTAAATAAAATCTGACACTTATTAATTATACTGATAATTATTTAAATTATTAATATTTTTTTACTGATCACTTATATTACTGATGATTTTATTATTTATACTTATCAAAATTTCCATTATTTTACAAAATACTTATCTATTAATTGATGAAAATACTGATGAAATAAATAAAAGTAATATTTAATTCTCATAGATTATTTCGATTAATGATGATTAATAATAATAAATTATTACGGCTTCGTAATAAATCCACTAACGAGCAAGATTATTATTACTATCTATTGCTCTTAGAAGGAAAAACCTCATGTAAAAAAACGTTGATATCAACGGTGTATCAGCGAGAAACAGAAAACTCGTTTTCTGTTTCGAGATCATTTGCATTCGATTGACCCATCGGTCATCTCCGCCCCAACAACGAATGAATATCTCTTCTCGCTTTGATCTAACAATAAGCTTCCGACGATATCTTGATCGACCAATTGATTTATCGATCGTCGGACGATGACGTATGCACAAAGATGATCGCATCCAAGTGCACGACCCGTTGTCGTATCTTTAAACGCGTTATGTAGAAAATTGTACTGCAAAAGAGAATGTCTTTAGAATTACCTCATTGCTTTATCAGCTTCTTACATATCGTAAGAAATTCGAAAAACTGTAACTATCTGTGTATCGATTATCGCATATTTCTTTCTCATAAGACTAACCTACTTCTTGCAAAAAATGCATCGAGATCTTTTATCGAGCAAAATGAGAAAAACGATATAAACTCGACATTTAACTCGATAGATCAATATCTTTGTGTTTTCTTAAGTCTTCTTTAAATCTTATGTGTAATTAAAAATAATCTTGCTTTAATCGTCCTGTAATAATTTCAAATTAATATATCACTATAGAGAATACTTGCCTTTGAAAATTCGTTTGACATTCTCTACGAAAATGTGTAGATAAAAAATACATAACCATCGTTGTCCATGTCATAAGCATTTTTTAGTCAAACACGTACTCTTCTAGAATATGCTGAGCCAGACAATAAATAAACATAAAAAGTAGACTCCTAGACAAAACGAACTATGGATTTATCGTTGATATCAATTTGTCACTCATGAGTCAATAGAATCAATAGACAAAGAAATGCACATGAGGTTGTTTAAACATTCCAAACGAATTATCCTGACACACTCACGACCAATAAGCTTCATTCTTTTTTTTTCATGCACTGTTTTATTTTAACTTCTCCTTTTCCTATTCCTTTTCTTAATTTTCTAATTTGATTGTTGCTAATACTTCAAAAAAAGTCATTGAATAGTCGAACGATACATTTTTAAACTCGAACAGTATGACAGTCAAGATTTATTAACAACACTGATTATCTTAATTGGAGGCAGTCAACACAATTAATAATACATAATTTACAAAACACACTATCGCGAATATCACTCAACAATTGCATCTCGATACGTCAAATATATTGTTATAAGTTTCAAATTCACAAAGTATCTTTTATCGCGTGATTGTCTCACAATACTCTAGGATTCATAACAAAGAAATTGCGTTCTCCCAATAACTCGCGGGAACTTGGCTAACGATATTTTACGAAGAACAAATTACATATTCGAGTTTGTTTTACAGCCTTTTTTCATTACGACCATTAAGTCTAAGCTGCAGCCTATCCTTGAAAAGAGGGAAGTATCCTTCATGAAAATCAACTAGTTACGGTACGACAAGCGCCATGTAACATGTCTCATAATTTGCAATTTTTTTTTAATTTTTGCAAAATATATACAAAACTCTGCGAAATTCAAGGATGACGTTTATGTCTTTAGCTTCGTTTTTTAATCTACGTATATGTTATAGCATGGATTTATAAACGAAGCAAAAAAGTGTATATATACAGTTAAGAGCAAAATTGAACACTCAATCTTTACCACGAATTAGTAGGAATATAGTTAATACGAATAAATTTTGAAAAATCCGACCACATGACTTAATTTTTATTTTTCTTTTTTTGAAAAGTCAGAAAAATTAAAAAGAAGTTTATTGAATGATGAGTAAAAAAAATTTTTTTTTAATTGCAATTGTTTGGAATCACAAAGAAAAAGGCAAAAGTTGCTTTTTACAATCTTTTTATCTCAACCTATTGTGAAAATTTAAATAACATATTTGAATGCTATTTGTATGTATATGTTGAAAATTTTATCGAAATCAATTGTGGAAACGAGCGATATGCGTCGAAAGAAATAAAAATTTGCATATTTTAGATTAAACATCGCGATTTTCATCGTTTTAAATCGTTTATAGCTCGTTAGCAACGTTAATCGATTTGCATGAATTTTTTAACATGTATATAATAGAAATAAATCTTTAAAATGTATTGTTTAAATTTTCATAAATAGATAAAAAAGATTGTAAAAGGCGATCTTTACCTTTTTCTTCGTAATACCAACCCATTAGAATTTTTTAAATAAAAACTTTTTTTACGCACTATCTAATCAACTAATCCTTCTAACTTTTAAAAGAAAAAATCAATTCGTTTAATCAAATCGTAAAATAGTTACTGTTGTAAGAATCGTGTATTTAGTTTTTCTGTTTACTGTAAATCATAGTTGTTGTTTCCGTTAAAAAACTGGATAGAATAAACTGGTATCTATATATAATTCTAGCAAAACATGTATTGAAGACGTCTTCTGACAATACATGATTTATTGAACTAAAAAGGAGACCAATAAATGTCGTTTGGCTCGTAGATCAATATGATTGACCCTTTCGTTCAGACGAGTTCGTAAAATAACATATTTCCCGTGAACGAAACGCATCCCTGACAACTTGACGCTGACGTACGGAATGTTTACGATATTCGATACGTTATTCATATCTGAGCGTCAATTTTTTGATAGAATATGTGTGTGTACATGTGTATGTGTGTGCTCTATCGAAATGTGTATATATATATATATATATATATATATATATATATATGTATATTTGTGTGTATGTATGTGTGTATATATATATAAATCGTATATAAGTGTATATTTATGTACAGATATGTTTATGTATATATATGTGTATGTATTATATGTATATGTACATACTTTTCGTATCAACATTAATTTTTTGATAACATATATACAGGGTGTAATTGAATGATCTGTACAAATTTGGAAAATAAGTTTCAAGGTCCTAAGCAAGCATAAATATCCTATATCCCATGCATATTTTTAATCGCTTAGTTATGCTTTCTTTGAATCTCTCGTGATTTCCTTAATCTTCTTTCAACCTACATTCCTTACGCAAAAAGAACATACAATTTATTAATCTTATATGATTTGATGTAATAATTTCTCCAGATATTGCAGAAAAATTTCGAATCATCGTAAATCCAAAAGCGTTTAAACATTTTAATGTTTATAAGACATGTTCTGCTTGTTTAAATCTCCGGAACTTATTCTCAAAGTTTGTATATACCATTCAGTCACACCTTGTATACATTCTTTGTACATGAGAATTCATTATTCGAGAACATATATATAGAATGTTCCTCTATGAAACTTCACCAATATGTTCATCGAAGAGAAAAAATGTTATATAAACCTAGGTTTGCCGCATACTTTATAAAAAAAGTTAGAACAAAAATATAAAACCAAAGGCCAATAAGTTCATTGTTGATACATTGCAATGTAATAATAAACCGACGGTGTTAAAGATTAATTGAAAGGATTAAAGATTGTATATTCACCGAGCTGAAGCTAAAATTCGAAAAGTAATAAACTCAATCTTCGTACGATGTCAAGTTTTCATTCGAAACAGGGGAGGACATTTTGAAATAAGAACATAAATCAAATCTGTTTTTTCAAGATAACACAACATGATAATAAAATTTTTACGATTTTATGTTTATATAACATTTTTTCTAATTTCTATTCAAAGAACATATTGGTAAAGAGTTTAATCATGTAAACCTGGGACACCTTCTATACGTCGTTCGAAGCAAAACAACTAATTACATAATCGATGTCTTTGCTAAATTCGTTATGACGTTAATGTTTGAAACTTCATTTTCCTATCGATAAGGCGAGTTTAAAGAAGAAATGAAAGAAATATATGTGCGTATAAATTATCCTTTCATTGTTACTTTAATGAACCAGTATTCAATAAACCAGTCCAAGTTTTGCGAGAGATGCATTCTCTTTTCTTATTCACACGATTGTTATCGATAATATCATTTGACTGCTTATCGATAATCAATTAATCGTTGGCAATATCACAAAATTCCATGACCATGAAAACTAACGAGTATCATAAATCGATTTCAATAAATCGATTCGAACGATGTCCTGTACAAGATCGCGGTATTGAACTGACCACTGAACCACAAGAGCGTTGAAAAAAAAATAAAAGAATAAAAAAAGAAACAAAAACAATTTCGTGACTCATATGGATTGTATAATAAACTGCAAATAAATTGTGCACTAGTGATAATTAAAATTCACATTGGCTTCCAAGAAAAATCCTGCATTTATAGCGGGACTCCGAAGCTCTTGTGATTCATGGCTCACGGCGAATAAGTTCGCTGAATGAATCATAACGCGCAAGATTGGTTTCCGTTGCATACGGAGGAGGAGATCCGTGATTATCCTTTGATTTTCATAAACGGCAAACAGGATATCCGTGAAAGCAAACGTCGATCGATCTTTCGAAGGTACTGATAAAAAAAAAAGAAAAAAAATAATTTTCTATCTTGCGAATAAATGTAAATAGGAATAGGAGGAACGAGAATGAAAGAGAATAAAAGAAGAAAGATAAGATAGAAGAAAGAGTGTTAAATTGGTTAGTGTTTAGTATGTTTAAGATTATCTGCTTTATCTGCGTGACGTGTTTAGAAGACGAAATGTGAATTCACGTATAACGATACCTCGTTGTTTGTCACTCTGTCACTAGTTGAATTATAGCATCCAACGTGTATGTATCGTTCTCTTTGTGTTTTTTGTTTTCGTTGTCTATCCTTATGGTATATGCAAATATATTCTTTAACTAATACGAGTCACTATTAATAAAGATAATACTTTGATAAAAATTTCGTGTTCTGTCATCAAAGAAAAAACAAAAAATAGAAAACGTAAAAACGTAAGCCATTGTGTTAACGACGAAAAAGGATATATTTTTTGACAGATCTAATTTTTTTGAAAATCTGTACAGAATGTTACAATTTATAAAACATACTCGAATAATATCTTCGATCCTATTGGTTTTATAAACAATGTTTCAAATAAAAATTGCTACGTTTTAAAAGGTAAATGTAATATATATATTAAAACTTTATAGAGGCCACTGATTGCCAAGATACAGAAATAATAAAAATCTTCTTTATTAGAGATATATAATCTCTTGAATAATTAATTCCTATGCAATTTTAAACTATTATAAAACTATATTAAAGCATAATTTTAGTTGCACGTAGGAATCCTTTCTTGGCATAGTTTTGATAGAAAAATTACAAAAATTAGTTTATTAAAATTTGATAAAAACAGTTTTTTGGCAAAAAGAATTTTTTTCATGGAAAAAATCTGATGTGCAACTAAAAATCATCTTGCTTTAACCATCCTGTAAATATTTCAAATTCATGAGACAAAAGTTCATTGATATATAATGGATAATTCATTGATATTCATTCTAGTGGACGATTAAAAGTGTATAAGTCTAATTTTTATAAAAACAGGATAAATATATACCGTTAATATATCCAACATTAAGATCTTTTGCTTATGGTTCTAATAAAACAAATCAATTTCATTTTTTTCCCGCTCCTTTACCTAACATTTTAATAGCATATATATATATATACATATGTGTGTGTGTGTGTGTACACTCATTAAAAATACAATATAATAGTGGGAAGAACAATATAAATTGAGTTAACTAATAATTCTGACTTATACTTCTTTGCCCGTCTACCAGAAATTTATATGTGTGCTCAGTTAAAAATAAAATATGTAGTTTCAAGAAAAACATTTAAAATTTAACAGAAATTTAGGTACACAAGCGATCGCACTACAATTTCATCGATAATTCGAATTTGAATGTAATAATTTGAGAATCTGAGATATTAAGAAAATGCAAAAAAAGTTAAAATTTTAAAAACCATCACAATAGCTTTCTATTATAAGGCAAAGCCGAAATTGATCGAAAATGTTTAATAAAAAAATCTAATCTAAGAATCTGTCTGTTTAAGTATTACATAACACGAAAACAACTAAATATTAATAAAAACAAAATAATGGTTGACAAATGTTTGACAAACATATAACAAAAAAGATTAACTAAATAAATAACGAAACAGATTTTAGTAGAACAAAAATTTGAACACAAAACGAAACGTCAAAAAGTTTAGAATCCGATCTACGCGTCTACGTTACGAAACATCGCGTGTTATCTCAAAAAAAAAGAAAAAACATTTTTTTAAGAATTAATATAATTATGAGTTTTATGCGATAGACGATACTCGACTGTCTTTCGTCATGTTCGAGCATTAGCTTAGATATCACATTACAAATGTACTTCGATAATAAGAGTAAAGTAATATCTGTAAATCCCAAGAACGAGTAGATTTCGATCATAGTACCTCGCAGACACAATCGCAGATAAACTTACCATCTTCGTTACGTTCTATATAAGAGGATCCTTGCGTCATTGATTACATCGAATTTTACATGTACGTACGTATGTACCTATGTACGTATATTCATCTTCTCGCTCAAATTGTTATGAGAGTTAAGATAAGATCCTAAATTATACTAACGATGAAATAGAGGTAACGTTAAAAACGAGAACATAACGATAACACTACCCGATCTTAAATTTGATCTTGAAATTAAGACATTTTTTTTCTTCTTTTTTTATTTCTTTTTCTTTTTTCTTTCCTTTTTGGCATCGAAAGATGAGTTCGAGTACTTCAGCGAGGCGACAGAGACTTGTGTAACTAAGGAAGAAATGTTGACGCAGGTCGTAAAGGTTGACGTACACATAAGTGAACGTCGATGACGCGTTGAAAGAGAGAAAAGGAAAGATGGAGAGCTTGCACACGCATTCTACGCATTCTCTCTCTCTCTCTCTCTCTCCTCTTTCTTCCTCTCTCATATTCGTTCGCTCACTCGGTCCTCCCAAGTGAATGGACCAAGTGAGGGCCTACGTACATACGCACATATAACATATACGCATACATACATACATTCAACACATACATACATTTATACATACATACATACATACATTCATCATACATACATACAACATACATATAAGCAATCAGATATCAGCCGACGTTTATGCAAGATCGTTATAACATAATACTATAGCGGCAATTTAGCTCGCCTGGAAACGCGTTTCCTTTTTAGTCCTTTCTCTCCTTGCTTCGTGGTTTCAATGCGAACAGTTGCGCACCGGCTGCAAACTTATACGGGACGAATTCTCTTCTTCTGTATAGACCGGTTTTATCCATCGATCGGAATCCAAACTGAATCGCTTTGTAATTTACTAATTTTTCGAGAGCATTCGAATTTATTTAACCGATAAATTCCACCGACGTTTTTATCATTTTATGACTTTTTTTCTTTTTCTACGAGCGATTTCACGTCGGTCAACATCTAATAACTATGGGACAATGATTAAAGGAAAATTTACGAGATTCGATAAAAGTTCGTCATTATTTTATTACGTAAACGTTCGGTTGCGAACATGTTAAGAAAATGCAAAGATAGATTCGTCAATATTTATATATATACATATATATATATATATATATGTTCATGTCAATATTATATTAATAACCCATGACATAATCTCACTTTTAAAGCGTGACACGAGAGCGCAAAGATTTATTTTCAGAGTGGCTTTCTTTCTATTCTCCTCCTCGAAAGAATGATTATATTAGTCGACGACAAACCATTAAGAGAACTATAAACGCGAAGAAGCGTGAGCGTTTATGGACAATGAAAAATTATATAATCCTTTCTTAGGTAGGACACTCTAGTTCAAAGGTTTGATCGTTATCTTCCAACGCCTTTCTTCCTCATTCTTTCATGTATTTCTTATTAACGTCTTCAAAGACCGTACGCGCGTACCTGAAAAACGAGGATCCATGTAAATTATCGAATTTATTCAATAGGAAATCACGAGTTCGATTCGATATGCCGCAAAAAATTACATAGGAAGTGACTAGTACGCCATCGGTACGTTCGTATCAGTACGCGGAATGCTAAATATTACTTAAATATGACTCATCGTCGCAGTGCTTTGCAAACTAGCTACATGTAACAATAACGTATAGTCATATACATTGCTCAAACTTCATTCGCTTTTATCGTCTTACTTTTAAAGCTTAGCTCGTATCGTTCCCAACATTCGATGCAATTTATGTAAAATATTTGTTATATAAATATTTTATATAAATATTTATATAAAATATAAAGTGAAACTTTTTAAAACAAATTTTCCATCGAATATCGTTGAATCCGTTCGAAATTGTAATTGCAGTCGATCAGCGTTGATCGTGAATTCATCAAGGACGTACCGTGACATTGTACGATCCATCAAGCAAAAGATAAAAAAGGGACGAACGAAATGACGTTCGGCTCTTAAATCGATACGATTAATTACGTAATCGATTTTTCTGCAAAATTCGAAAATCAATACGAAGCTTTGATCGCCGATCAACCGTAAAGATTAGAATTTTTAAGAATCGAGGCGATCGAAAGAGAAAAAAACACCACAAAGAAAAGAAGGAGCAAGAAAAGAGATTCGACTGTTTTCTATCAAAGCTGAATAAGCACCTATAGAGACAAGAGTTGGCTCGTCTCGCGTCTAGTAAGAGGAAAATAGGGAGTCTGGCTCCGTGTTAGATGGCGTAAAGTAACGGTCCACCGGTCAAGGCTCGCCAAGGCCTTTTATCGCTCTTGTCGACCAGACGGATGCCGTTCTGCCTGAGCCACGTTGCACAATTTCGTTTCTTCTCCTCTTTTACCCTAGCTGCAGTACCAATCGTGGCATCTCGTCCTTTTTCTTGTTCTTTTTTTCCTTCCTTCCTTTCTTTGCAAAGTACCAATGCCTATATGCCGAGTATATCTTCTTATATTTGCGCATACACATAGAACGTATCCCAACACGATTCATTCATAATGTTTGCGCATTATACGATCCACGCAAAATGCAAACGGAAATGCGATTGCGATCGCTTACGTAGGATAAATGGAAAATTTTGTTCCTAATCTGTAATTTGCCGAGATAAAAGGAAAAAAGAAAGAGAGAAAAAGAAAAATACCGTCGGTGAATAATGTATGAAGCGATAGAGCAGTACCAATCGTATATATCAGTCTCGTCCTAGTATCTCGAAAGTTTGGAAGCAAAGTCTTCGGAACACCCAACGGTGAACTGACATTTGAGAACAATAAGATGACCCGAGTGAAAGGCGACCGCAAAAAATACTTTCGAAAATCTCACGATATAAAATACGCTAGTTGGTGAGAGAGAGAGAGAGAAAGAGAGAGAGAGAGAGACGAGCCAAGGATGTAAGGATGCACGGTGATCGAAAAATGAAACCATATATCGATCAAAATGCTCTAAATTTGTATATCTAAATAAAAAAAAAAGTCGTTTCTGCAGCAAAATTTATATTGTTAAATACATATATGTATACGTTAAAACTACTATACTTTGAAATTCTCGAAAGTTTCTCTCGCATGTTTCTCTCCTTCGAGTCTCCATCACTCATCGAATCCAATCGGTATTTGTCAGAGATCGTAAGTACTTCGTAATTGATAGAATCATTGCCAAGATATTAAATCGCGTATCACGGTCACGGCCACAGAATCCAAACGCATCCGATGCAGCTTCAATGGCCTAGATTAGAATGTTTATCGGTGATTATTCAAAATCGAATTGGTATGATATATAAGCGACTCTCGTCACGATATTACAAATCGCATTATACTTCGTTGAAATTCAATGGGAACGTTACTAGCACTTGTTACTTCGTACATAAGAAAAATCGGATATAAGTAAGACTTTAATACGAATAATGTTTTTATATTAGTATCACGAATCAATTATGTTAATAGCGTAAGATAAAGAATAGAAGTTGTGTAAGACAGTGGAAACAATGTAGTTTAAGTAACTAACAATGCTTGGGTGTTGCTTCTAAAGATATCGAATAGAATGAGTGATAGAATACGTTGTGCGTGAATGAGTTAGGGAGTGTGTATATTTTAAGTACGTTTTTAGGTCATTCAGAGTATTAGTATGTGTGTAAACACGTGTAGGGGTACGCCTCTGTGAGTGACTGATTGTTAAAAAGCGTCGGAGTATCAGAACGGTTTACCTATGTCATAGAATTATATGAACTAACACACTGTTATAGAATTGCATAATGTTAAATAATATTCTGTTGTACAATTTCAATATAGTATTATATAGCAGCATAGCGTTGTACCGAATCGTATATAAAATTGTAGATTGTGTTCTAACGAATACCTATATATACATATTTTTCAATATTACTTGACAATATCGCGCAGCGATCTCTCGTCTTTTATAATTAAGAAAAAAATATTATTATATTGTTGATAAAATGTCTACTCATAATCGAAAATGACAATGTTTTCTTAACTCTATGGCGACACGAAGACATGTATGTCAGGTGCAAATTTGAATAAAAAAGGAAATTTAATTAACATTTCGAATTTCGTTTGAAATATACATTTTCTATTCCAGAGTCGTATCGCTAATGATGAATGTGGATAACATGTGTTTGTAGCAACATGCAAGTAAAAGACGTAGAATGCGAAAACATTTTCAAAGGAAGTTTCATAAGGAAGGTCCAACAGACAAGGTTATTCGTGAATTATTAACAAAATTTCATAGAACCGGATCTGTGCACGATGACAGCAGAAATGATTAATGTGGGTACGTGATTATCTAGATAGACGGTTTCCAGGTCGCTAGATTGGTAGTCGTGAAACACAGTCATGGGCAACACGTTCAACCGATTTAACACCATTAGATATATTTTTGCCTGGAATTTCATTAATTCGAAGGTGTATACTGGTAGAAGAATTATTTATATGACCGAACTTCGAAATCGTATTATCCATGCTACTCAGAAAATAACACTTCGAATGTTAGAAAGTTTGTTCCGGGAAACAATTTATAGCTTTGATTTTTGAAAAGATACTGATCGTCACTATGTGAAAACAAATACATATATGGCATTAATTCTTCGTAGAATTTCGTTTGAAATAAATATATTTTTTATCTCTCAAATCTATTTTTTTAATTTTTATTATTTTATAAAATAGACAGTAACTTTCGAGACAAAAAAATTGTTTTTATCTGAAAATAAAATTAATTTAGAAAAAACCATACTTTATAAACCTTATTTCATATAACCATACCTATGTCTTGGAAATAAATCATTTTTTATCGTATCAAGTCGCACATAAACTTGTAAATAAAATCTATTCCATTAAATGAATAAATAAATATATATATATATATTTATGTATAATATTACAATAGATATTATAAATAATATGTATATATGTGTGTTAAATAGATATATTATTTTTGCATATTATGTAATTATACCATCTACCGATCTTCCGTCTTCGATAATTTAACGTAAAATCGTCTTAAAAAATAGAAAAAAAATTTCTAAAAGAAGAATCTTATGCCAGTCATTATTCTAATTTCAGATCGTCAATACTTTTTCGAACACCTGTTTCAAATCGATTCTTTTGTAACAATGTTTATCGAGATTCGTGGGCTCTCTTTGCATGACCCTATACCTACGTGTCGCGCTCTTCGTGGGCGGACAATGAGAAATGTTCTCTTCCTGGATCGAGATCGCTATGTGAAAAGGAGAGACTCGAAATGTCGGTGATAGGGAAATAATGTAAATCTTTCACGCATATTTCACATCCTCTTCGTATATTAATCATCATTCTGATACATCTCATTTATTTTAGTATCAGATCGAAAAATAAGCGACGTTTGGATGAATAATAAACTAAATTAGAAACTAAAACTGTTATCTCTCGAATGACACTTCTGACGTCACTAGAATGAACGCTACAGAAAAAGAATGGAAAAAGAAAAAAAGAAAGATATGGAGACAAGCGTATAAAACGAAACGCGTAGTAAGATCATGGACCGTAAAATCCTCAATCTGTTTTTGGGCGATCACATTACACGAACGCTTATAGGAATAACTTGACTTAGAATCGACGTATCGTGTCGTTAATTAGCATACGTATTGATCGAGGTCTTTGATAATCTCGAGATACATATACATATACATACGTCCGTACTACGTAAGTGGACGATTATTCGATTACGCAATCCCGATTGTGGATTCGTATTACGAATTTTTTTGCAAAGGTGACCGTCATCCGGTTGATATGAGACACGGTCATAGGTGAGAACGCTTATTCGTGCTCGTTAAAATATATTTTACAATATAATGTCTCAATATTACTCCTTACGTCACGATAGATCATTATTTTTATTGTAAAAAAAAAAGTGTCGGAGTAAGGTATCGGACTCGTTCGCATCGAAGAAGATAAAAAGTAACACTCTTGTCAGTGTTCTTGTCGGATTAGATAAAGAAATAAACGTTTGAAATCTGTGATCTAAATTATAATTGTAATTCAGGATATTATTCAAAGTTAATATTGGATTTGCATCATTATTTTGTTTATACCATCTGTATTATTCCTTAGGTTTCACGAACTGCGACAAAGATTATTGCTATTTGTTAAAAATATTTTTTCTATAGACCAAAAAACGAAAATGCTAATCGATTTACCAAAAATTCTCTGATACGCAATACGATTACGGAAGCGACCGAACGTACAAACGATGTATAAACACACGTGCCGCGTTGGGCTTCCTTTATATACGACTGTTTACATAATTCTCGTACATAAGATTAACCTCGGTAAAGAATTAATAATGGTAAAGTGTTAATAATGGCGTCCGATCGGAGGTAGTAAACTTAAAGGTTGATTCACACTATTTAAGTTCAATCATTTCAAAGGACTTGGGAAATTTGAATTTATTCTACTCGTTTAATTGTTCGCAACAAAGTCCTCGAATGAATATAAAACTTTTTACTTTTTAAGGATATTAATTGTAAAATAAGAAAATCCAACGAGAATCATTTGCAAATTAATAATATCGACGTTACAACGTAATCAAGCAAACTACGTAAAATCTTGTTTTATCACGATTCCAAACGAAGCTTTTGGGAAATCCCAAGGAAATCTCTTTTTCTCAGCTTTTCCTCTATTAATTATATCTGAGAAAATTGAAAATAGAAATAAAATTATGGAAATGATGTCCCGATAACAAAAAAGTTTGAAAAATTCGAATTATTTGTTATTATAAAATTGTAACGATATATTTTTTAATCTGATATCAAATATAATTAACGCACTATAATGTTCTACAACTTCTGTATAAATTTTAGGTTAATATCTCCAGAATGTAATAAAATCATCAAGAAATGTAGTTTCGAGAAAAATTGCATTCAAAGCTTCAATATAATATTCATTTTAGAATAGTTATTTATATGATTCAAAACTTTATTGTTGATTATTATTATTATTATTTACGAAGTTCTTTGCTAAATGTATTTCATTATTCTCTCGTATGATTTACGAGTAAGAAAACATGGCAGATTCATTAAACCGCAATACCTTACAAAACCGATACAAACAAGACCTTATTTATGCCCGTTTAGTTGGCCGCATGTCACACTAAGTTTTACAGTATTCTAACCGCAATTTTGCCAATTTTTCAAAAAGTTAAACAGAAAAATATTTCTAAACGATCACTCTATCGGAAAAAAGCAAACATCGTTATTTTCGAAATTTCAAATCTTAATCCCTTCAGTCGCAATTCAGTTTCAATTATTTATATTCGCACGTATCATTTCAGTGTATTATCAGATATATGTAAGTCTGATTGTATCGTGTATATAAACGAATAATGATTAGTATTCATTTTTATGTAAGAATAACTATCAAAAAATATCGTTTATGTGGACTAATAATCAAACCGGAGACTAGAACTTAGATTGAACTGAAATGTGTGAATCGACTTTAAGTCGGGTGAAAATTGATAATATACTCGTAAGTAGTCATCGTAAAAAAAAAAATCGGTCAACTGTTTGAACTGCTAATGAGTCGATATGAGACAATAATTGTCTGCCAATTTGTCAAAGGGAGATGAATCGACCATATTATAGAGAAAAAATAGAACAAAGAAGTGGATTTGAAGTTATCTTTTCTGAAGAAAAATGAATAAACGTACGAAAAAAGAATAAATTAAAGAAGAAGAAAAAAACAAAAACGATATCTGCATAATAAAATTTATGAAAAATTATGTATCCCTTTAACCTTTAATCTTCGTCAAAAGAATTTTACGTAATCGTGATATATTCATAGAAAAAGAAAAAGAAGAAAAATCTACGTCATTTCTTCGTAAATATTCTTTTTTAATCCGATGATAATCCGACTGGTTATTGATTTTTCTCGGGAGCCATTCCAAGTATTAAGATCCAATAGCCTTCTACGATTCTCTTTCTTTCATTATGTCAAGAGCATAGAAAAACTCCTTTATAGCTCTCTCCTCACCTACCTCACGAACCATGGAAATAATTAAAGTGTCCTGGCATTACGATCGGTGTTTAGGCAAGCATTATACATACCGATGAGCCTGATTGACAGTGACACATTTACAGGCAGCCTTGTATATCTCGAATCGAGATGCGAAGAGTACGTCGATTAAGCGTCGAAGGTATGTATTCACGCGTTTATTGCGTATCACATATGTACATATATCCCACGTTTAATTCGAGACGAAGAGCAATTATTTCCGTGCCAAAACTTATTGTTACTCGAATCGTAAGAATGATGATTAATTTATTTTTCATGTTACGAGAGCGATACGAATTAACCGAGCGATTCGTCGATCGAGCGTATCAGACGAACCAAGGAATAATTTAACGAGTGGTAAATTTCATATGACCTTGGGGGATAACGAGCAATGGCCTCTTGGAGAATTGTCGCTTCGCTTCCTGTTTATATTCGTCACTAAAACTCACGATAAACGCCAGACGCAAGGACGAACATATAGAAGGGGCCTATGTCTCGCGAATTTGAATCGAATTCGTTCGTTCGTCCTTCGTCTGATCTTACGATCGATCTTGATCGAATTAAATCGCAAAACTTTTTATTCTGATTTTTTGTCATACTCGTATATTTGTTTCGATAACGTTCTTCGTAATCCCATTACGTAATTAATGTATTAGAATTCGCGGTAATCGCTTTTAACCGAATATCGCGTTTATTCGAGCGATTCTATGTCTAATCTATGTATTTCTTCGTGCGAAATAAAACATAAAGATTTCGAAAAGAGCAAAAAAGAGAAAAAGGAAAAAAGAAATTATAATAGCCGCTATTGCATATCTTCATCTTTATCTCAATTAAGACAAAAGTTTGCTGAAATAATTACTCGTTAATTGAACGTGACTATTTCGCAAGGATGAAGATAATTTTTCGAAAGAAAATACTCGAGAGTTATCCGACGATTTCTTCTCTCCTTTAAAAATTTTCCAAACGATCTCTCTCGTCCTCCGTTTGTCAATCAAATCGAAAACTAATACCCCTCGTTACGAAAAGCATCGATGGCATATTGATATGGGCGTGTGCGCAAAGAGACGCAAAGAGGTCTCCTTCACCTTTCATCGAAGATACGATCATCAAGGCAACAAATTGTAATTGATTCCTCGCTCTAAGCAAGATAATACCAATGCGGGAAACAAGGCCACGAAGCAACAAAACGTTGCATAACTAACGCCGGTCACGCTTCGCGGAGTGATGCTCAGCGTTTGCCCTTACCAATTCTCTCGGATGTTTCTGCACTTCCGTGGATCTTCGATCGATCTTCTAAGATATTCAAAGATATTTACATTTTTTTCCCGCCCAAAACGATTACGTAATTATTCAAACTGAAGCTAAAATCCGGAAGTGATTCAAGTATTCGACATTTTATGATACTCGACCAACGTTTACTCGTCATAGACGAGTTCTTTCGAAACTTTATTCTTTGAAATGAGTTGAAGAAAAAACAAAAAAAGAAAAAAGAAAAATAAAAATCCACCGAACAAGTATTTGCCTTTGCGATCCGTCGAAATACTACGGTTAATGCTCGACCATAAAATAGTGTGTATGTATGCGGGTCAACGTGCCGCACACATCGATACGAATGACCGAGAAACGGGTGAATATTTCACAAAGCACGATACAAGATTTCTTACGTGCATTAGGTACCTGTAATCTCCGATGGAATACTAACCAACGCATTTTATCTCGAAATTTATTAGATCTCATTGGAGAAGATTTTTCTTAAGAGTCGAAAAGATTGAAACAGTTGTAAGCGAAACAACATTTAATGTTCTCGTCATCAGTTTTTTTTATTCTTTTTCTTAGAAAAAAGAAAAAAAAACAACTATCATAGCTCTTCATTTCGGAAATATCATTTGTTGTCACAGAGAAACAAAGTAAACGATGCATGACTTTTATTCATCTTCTCATTCGATTTTTTTATGATAGTAACGAGTTTCCCATGAATTATCAAATATTTGAAACAAAAAATATGACTTTTTATCCTCTTTTTTATATTCTTTTAACGTTTTGAACTCGATAATTGTGATGCATCTGTCAAAAGTTTCTTGCAATAAGGTGACAAAAAAATTTGAAAGAAGGAAATAGACATGACTCTTGAAGAGCGAGATTGAGTTCTTGGGCAAATAATAATGATGATGATGATGGTGATGATGATAATGATAATAATAATAATAATAATAATATAGTAATGATGATTATGATAATGATAGTGACGGTAATAGTAGTAGTCTATATGCAGGGAGAGATGGAGTGAAACGCTAGATTCATTCACGCGTTTGCTCCATTTACTATACAGCGTGAATTACAGCAAAACATAACTGTGCAATCATTTAAAATATACATATATCTGTCAATACAATAAATTAGAATATCAAAAATGTAGGCTTCTCGGTTTAAAACATTTATTTTAATTCGAAAGAATTCGAAACGTTTAAATTTTCGATTCTTTTATTTCTTTTTAATCGCACTTTTGTATCTTATTCAAGAGTATGCAAAAGTCAACAAAGTCGCCTAATTAAAAAACATCAAATTTAATTTATTCTAAATTTAATGGTTATTCACGTGTCGTAATGAAAAAATGCCAATCCATTTAAAAATAAATCGATAACTTCGAAAAAGATGATTTAAAAAAAAATATTGTCGATCATCAATCTGAAAAAAACGATTTAAAAAAAAAATGTTATTGATCAAAATATTGCCTACTTTGGATCAAAGAATTTCTTTCTTTAAGATTTTTTCGTATCATCAGAAACAACGAAGATAGTTCAAATGTTCGAGTTAAGTGAAACACCCTGTATATCGGAACAAAAAATAATCTTATGGAAACGCACATAGAGTATCCAATGATACTGACGATCTCTTTAAACAAGTTTTACTTGGAATTAAGATCGCTCGAAAAACTAGATCGTTTTTCGTCTCGGATTAAGAACGAAGAGGAAACGTAGATCGGTACAGGAGGCGAGGAAAAAAAAGCGTTCTCGGCTTCGCGGATTACGAAGACGGATGCTGAGATTTTCTCAATGTCGAAAGGCAAAAAGGTGTGCACGATCGATTTCACATTTTACTCGGCGAATTATCGGAACTCGAATGTCCGTCACACATCACGCGATCATTTAATAAAACTTTGCCGTCTTTCGCGAATATATAGTACTTCCATGAGAATTCACGACCCTGTGATTGTGTCCTTTAATCCGACTACGTGATATTTTTTCAATTTCGATCAAGGATCAAAGGAAAGTTCCGAATCCATATCACGAAGGTAAGACGATCACGCACTTTTTCTTCGTCTCGATCGTTTCGATATTTGTGAAATTTTTGAATGAAGGACGAATTATAAGAACGTATTCATATTATTGACGTTTTTAGAAAGCGAACTCATTTTCAGCCTAATAAATTTCTAGGACTTTATATATTCACCAGATTTCTATTTAATATAAAAATGATATCTATTATACCACATATATGTACAAGGCAAAACATATAAAAAAAGAGCTCCAGTTATTTCAGTATTGTACAAATTCATAATTACATTAAATATGTGTTCGGAAAAAGAAAAAGAAAAAAAATATATCTACAATCCATCAGCAGAGAAAATTTCGAAGCAACGTATTTTCATTGTTACACGGTTAACTCTGTTATACTCGTACTTAAACTTAACTATTTATAATAATACGTAGAAAAAGATCGTCGTATCTTGGAAACTTCCGATCTAAAGTCTATTTAGTAGCGTCTGATATCTAAGAGCCTGTTTTCAAGCTGGAACTCGATCCTAAGCTCAATGTCTGAACTATGATCAATATGGACTGTGATTCAATATGAAATAAAAAGTAAATATATGAAAAGAGAGAAAGAGAGACAAAACCAGAAAGAGAGAGAGAGAGATAAACGGATAGACAAACGAACAGATGGAGTATGCGAATTGACAAGAGTCACGAGAGCCCCTGAGATCGCACAGAGACACTGGCCGGGTCAGTTGAGAGTTTCTAGGCGATTCGATAGGAACGTAGCGGCACTTGTTAAAAAAATGCATTCGCACGCACGCACATGCGCTCAGAAGACGAGCGCGAGCTAAACGACGAAATGTATGCCACGCTATCGAAGCGCATCGCGGTGCAACCAGTATCCATTGAGTCTCATTGTAATTCGTTGTGCCGCGAAAACGACACTGGCCGGCTACGTTTCGTGGACACGAGTGGAGCTCATAAAAGAGGCGAGGCTACTGGCAAACTAAATTCGCTATACTGATCGTTCCTTCGTTTTTTCGTGGTAAAAAAGGTAATGGGATCGAATTCTTCGTGATCGATCGATACCATGTGACCCTCTTCGAATAATTTAAATAACGATAAGATATCATGTGTGCATGCACTTTAAATAAACTTCGCGATAATGCTACGTACTATTCAACCTCCCCACCCGCACATGCACACGCGCACACCCACACTACTATCGCTAAAATAATAATTATTATTTTTATCGCTATGTTGGTACTATTATTAGCGTTTCTATTATTGTTGTTATTATTTGTATTCCTTTTTTTTATATTTACTAAGTTTTTCCACGTGTCTACCGGTTATACAATCCGGGACAAAAAGGTAGGTCATCCATCATTTCTATTCAATTCTGCATATACAAAGAAAATAATTTATGTTTTGTACACTAATTATATATTACACATTTAATTATACGTAAACGCACGAAAAATCAGTTTGATGGAATTTACTATATCATACACCTAAGTTAAATATCATGTTATATAACTATTTTCGCCACATATACTGTTTTCTATAATACAATTTTTCGCATTGATCACTATATTATTTTCTTCGAGTATTTATTGAATATTATATGTTGTACTCTTAAGTATTAAATCAATTGCCACAATTATCTTATTATTATCATTATTACTATTATTTTATTATTATTATTGTTATTAACGCGTACCAATTTAACATAAATTGCCTTTAACGATGATACCGGAATGAATTATTTCGTTACGGAATATATATTATGATAAAATATTATATAAAACGGTTAAGTTAAACTGTATCATAATGCTTTATGCATTTATCTTAATGGCAATCACTGGTAACCCCTACGGCATTCATTCAACATACTCGTACTTTGACTCAATGACCACGCCCTTTTTCTCTCCAAATCTCTCCTTGTTCAAACTTTTCCTATATCCCTTTTTCTTTAAAATCTTTGCAGACGCATATCAACCACTGGAGCTTATAACATCAAAAATATAAAATAAATCATATGCAACAAGTATAGAAAATCCAACTAATCATATTTATTTCTTCAACAGTATTAAAAAAAAGTTTTTGTTTTCTAAAATTAATCTGCCCGTTTATAATAATAGTTTGTACATTAAATAAAAGCGTCAGGATTAAAATGAAAATTAATAATACATTATATATACATAAATTAATATAATATAATATATATATAAAATAAATTATATATTATTATCAAATTAATAATACCTAGGGTTAAAATGAATAAATTAAAAGTAATTAAAATAAAAAAGAAAAAGAAAAAAGAAATTCATCCAAAAGAAAAATGAATGTACATGAAACGAAGACAACATTCCAGACGTTTGATCAACTACAAATTTTTAACTAGATAGTATAAATTTCCTCAAACGATTTTCCGTTGGTACAACTTGAAATCATATTAGCTTTCACGCGTGCTTCTCCGCCTATATCTACTACGGTTCTTCCGTACACGTGCCAAGAGTACTTTGCGCACGTGATCGCGCCAACTTTTACACAACTAGGCTTCGTATTGTTATAATGATCACTCTAAAGTATTGGAAGCAATAAACGCAAATGCGACGCTCTTACTTATAGATCATGCGAAAGTAATGTCGGATTGAAAGTAAAAAATAATAATTCCATCGACGATTGAAAAATATATTCTAAAGATCGACAGACATAAGTAACAGCAATATTATAAAGCGCAGAGGTAACTGGACGACTTCTAGTTCTTACGTAAAATCATCCACGTTAAAGTTGCTTCCTTTCCAAGAAAATTACGAATCGTTTTCTCTCATTAAATCATAACAGTGCGTTATACAGATTGGTTAATCCCTATTTCTCACGCATTATTAAAAATAGTATGAGATATCCGGTTTAAATATCGAGTGGATAGAAAGAAATGAAAAAAGTAATTGATTGAAATCCTTTGATCTCTTATCGTAAATATTCCCCGAGTCTAATTTTTCGCGACTTATTTCCGATAAATAAATAAGTAAATTATTTATCCGTAAATCGTATCGGCGAATCTGAAAATTATCTCGATCGTTAGCAGTATTAGAACCATAATGAATCTAACAGCGATGTGCCGCTTGAGAATCTGCTTTCCTCCATTACCATGGCACAACGTGAAACTTTAAGCAAGATTATTTTCTATTTCTGGATGGACGTATCGTATTTATAGATCGTTCTGGATTCTCTCTATGTATTTATAGAAGCGTTTATCGTAATCCTTCCTTTTTTCAAGCAGTCTCTCCCGACTAGAAGCGGATAGGAAAGCTGTTCGTTCCAGCTGGTATGCTTCGATATTACTGAAGAACTACAAAAGAAGAAAATGGATAAGCTTGCGTGCCGGCTTCATCTTCTGTGTCGTTAGAAAAGAGCAAAAAGATTTTCCTCTGGCATTAATGAGAACTATCGGAGGCAAACACGTACATTCTACACTTTTTGATATTACCGATAACGTTTACGTATTATCTTCGATTTCTTTCCTTCGATCTGAAGATGTGACGAACGAGCACGAACATACGTACAGTATAAATAATCGCTAATAGGAGGCAAGATACGATAAGAGAACACGTCAAAGTTTCTTTTCGATAATACTTGGATATTTCATCGGCGCTCCCGGCTAAATGGGCAAATAAACAAGGATCGTGGAACGCATATTTCCAACGTTTCCGTATTCGAACAACCGTATAGATTTCGTATCTCGTATCGTGCGTAGGTCGAAACATACCGTGAAGCAATTGAGGAAAATCGAGCCACGGAAAAACCTAGATATGTCACCGTGTTAAAAAAAAAAAGGAAAAAAAAAATCGTCTTTAAAATCTTTAATACAGTATTCGATAGCGGTACCGATCTTTAGAACTATGATCGTTCGTTAAATTATACTGTGACTTAGATTTTAACAAATATTTATTGCAACTTAAAACAATTTTTTATTTGTTTCTTTTTTTTCGTAAATCGATGTGAACGGATAAAATGTGATCAGATAAAAAAGAAATTGAGAACTACCTACTTCGATTTTGAGTAGATATTGCAAGCCATCAAGATCTTCATCTTGTAGGAATTTGTGATTCGATACAAGAGATATTTTCTATTTCTGGACATTCTGTGGTATATTTATAGAGCAAGTCGATAGTGGTCACAGGCTCTCGTTTTGCCAGAGTACATTGCCTGTGGTATAACGCACATAGGAAAGCGAGATCTTACGTGAAAGCAGTTAAGGCCGTTTCGAAGGAGCAGTTTCTAGACTCGCCAGAGAGAAACCGAGAATCGGAGAGGATCTCGGCGCTGCCACTACCGCGACAACCGTCGACGCCGTTTAAAGGTCGTGGAAATGTCAACAAACGAGCTCCGACAAGGACGTTTGAATCGGTTGCAATCGGTCATGCAAGAGCAAGATGCGTTTTTCACGCTTTTCTCGGCATCTTAATAAAGAAAAAAATATTAAATGCTGATTTTAATAAGCTCTCCTCTCTCAGATATCTTTATGGATTCCCTTTACATTACGTTTATTGATCATATTAACAAGGTTATCATATATGTCCAATATTAACTACTATTGACAGATATTGGAAAACGTCTTTGAAGTAACTTAACACTTAAGGAAAATGCTTTTTAAATGATGTCATAAATATTACAAAATACGTCTTTTTCTTAACATCCAATGTCAACGAGTGTTATATATAAATGTCATATTTATTTTAATTTTATGTTTATGTTTCATATAGAAATTTGTTCGACGTTTTCTGATAGGAACACGGAATAAGATTCGACGGACTAATTCGAAATTGTCTATCTACGCTAACGAATAGCATTTTAACGAGCAATAAAAGTACGTTTTTCGAAAGGAAGGAGCAAATATTATGGCGTGATTTGACTTTTTTTCGAATAATATTATGCTATAATCCTTTTTTTCTCTATACAAAGATCTTATTCAGACGTTGTCCGATGACGTTCGACGATGATGTCAACTGAAATCGATAATGTTAAAGAAGAGTTACCATCGTTCTTCTCTCTTTGTCTTTCTCTTTCTCTCCTCTCCCTCTCTCTCTTTTTCTCTCTGCCTTTCCCTCTCTTTATTTCCTCATAATTCGCGCGATATTTTTCAAAGAAATGAGTGTACCATAATCATCATGAAATCATTTATCTATATTTGAATTTTGTTTAATCAAATACTTTCGAATAAAAGATCGTTGTCGTTTCTTAGAATACCTGAATAGGGAACAAATCGATCTTTACGTCGTAGTCGTAGTATGTGTTTCTTTCGACGTTACAAATTTAATCTCGACGTCATTATACCGATGCGAAACGTCTTCCCAGAAACTATTGTATAATATTTTATTTTTCACATAATTTCAAAAGTCGTGTTCGGTGGATGTTCTCGAGACGAGCATCGATGTCTCCGATTCTTGAAAACGATTATGTAATAAGAGGACAGTACCTTTTTGCAGTAGTAGAACGATATTGTACGAGCAATTGATATATATATATATATATATATATATATATATATATATATATATATATCGACTCGCGAATGTATACTTTGAGTTTTTTTTTAATTTCTCATCATTAACAAAATCTTGTAAGATGTAAATCTTGTAAATTTGCATACGTGTTCTATATCGTAACGTCGTCGTTTAAATAACGCTAATGTTATTGTCGAAACATTTTCGGTAAAGGCTAGACGCTTAAATTACGGTTGGGAAATACTCGAGACGTAATTTTGCGGAACGGCAATACGACGAACGAAGCGTGTGTGCTCGGTTACAGTTAAAATCGATTTATCCACGACCTTATTTCCTCAAAAACGTTCCTCTGTACGACGAACATGCGTTGGCCAAGCACCATTTTTGTGCTGACGGATTTTACATGTCCCTCATTTGCCGTAGCTTGCGTACAACTTTACATTCGAATAGGTAGACGAAATTGATATTCGTAAAAGTCTTCAATTTTTCATGAAATCGAATGATTCGAATAATCCATTCGCTTTAACGCAATTCCTCTCCAGCATTCTTTATTATTTTTATTATATTTTTTTTTCCATAAGAGCAAACTCTTGAACGATTTTACAAAGTCGTAGATCGAGTCGAAAGTCAAACGTTGCACAATGATCCGCAGCTCGGAATATCGCAATGTCTTCGTCTTATATAGCACGTCGACTATGCGTACCGTCTGTTGGGAGTTGGTGCTCCAATTTCCTGGACCAGCTCCGTACCAAACTTCTCGATAATCCGGTTACGAAGCACCCTTTTCTAGTATCGCATAGATACAGAGAAAAAAAGAGCATGTGGTAACGATTCGAAGCGTAGTTCATTGAAATACATGTATCGTTCGATTTTTATCATCACAATTTTAATCTTTAGAGCGGATTAGAAAATAATATAACAGAATCGTCCGAACTTACGTATGATCTGGTTCGATCTGATTTCGATCAATTTTAACAAGAAATATCGCAATTTTAACAATGAATCGCGCGAACGAAAGATCCTCACGCGTTATCGAAGCTTTCTTTCTGTCACATATTCGTGTTTTATCTCTTTTTTTTCCAATTCGTAACAGACTGATGTAAACTCGATTAAACATATTCCACGAAAGGAAGCTCGTCATTCGTAATTTTTTTCATTCTAATGATTTACATACAATATTACGCGAATAAAATTTTCGACTTTGATCTGATTATAAGAATAACTCCGAACATTAACAAAGGGAATTCGACGAACGACGATCTCGTCGGATATATAAGCAATCCCAACGTTTTCTAAACAGGCGGTGTCGACGTTCGTCGGAAACTAACATTACATTTCTAGATCAAGGACTACGATTGCTGCGCCTCGCCGATATGGAAGAATCGCGAAACTCGCTAACAAAAAAAAAATAACTTGGAAGGTGACTTAGGCTTATCACATTATCATGTTGTTTTTTCTTCTTTTCTTTCTTCTTTTTTCTTGTTCTCTTCTTTTTTTTATATATATATAAACGAAATGAAAATAGAATTGACGAAGAGAGGAAAGAAGGAATGAAAAAAAAAAATAAGAAGCAAGGAAGAAAGGAAGGAAGGAAGGAAGGAAGGAAGGAAGGAAAAATCAAAGATGCGCTCAGCTCGTCCAACTGTTGCTAAGGCGCCGAACTTAAGTTATTTCTTCTGCATATAACAGAAATCGACGAGGGAATATAGCGAGACGAAGGAATATTGTAGAAAGCTTAAGGGGAGCAAAAAAAATCGTCGAAGAAAATAAATGAAAGTGACTCACTTGACCAGGATCCTCCAGAAACAGCCAAAGCTGGAGCCGTTTGGCACTTCGCTCGCGTACGATATAGTCATTTCCTGCCTGACCGGTCGAACTCTTCTCTTCCTTCCTTCCTTCCTTCCTTCTTTCTTTCCTTTCTTTCTTTCTTCCTTCCTTTCTTCCTTCCTTCCTTCCTTCCTTGTTTCTTTTCTTCCTTCCTTCCTTCCTTCCTTCCTTCCGTCCTTTCTTTCGCTTCTCTTATTTTTTTCTCCCTTTTATTTCTTATTTCTATTTACGAAAGCGAGACTCTTTTTCTTTTTCGTTCACTTCCTTCTCCTCCTCCTCCTCCTTCTGCCTCTCCTTCGTTTTCGTTTTCCTCGCGTACACCGATCCCTCGCACCGTGTCGTTGGTGTTTCCGGTGGAGAAGCTGCACACTCGCGCACATGCGGCGCGCGGGCCGCCTTACTAACTTTGCCCTTTCTCTTTTTTTATACCTACTCGATCCCTTATAAACTACGATCGAGGGCTCTCCGATTGACCGACTGTTTATGGTGTCTGCCGCGCTCGGTTTACCATCCGGCAGCTACGTTAACGCGCGATTGGACAAGACCAGCTGACAGGGCGGACCGACTGTCTACTGACTGAGCTCCACTGACGGACGACAGGAGTCATCGGGAGAACGGGGCCCGATTCTGCCACCTCTACCTGGCCCGAACAGTAACGGCTCTTTTTAACCGCGGGACCCCTACCTTTTATTCCTTTTTATAGACATATATATATATATATCTATCTATTTTTTTTTCTTTATATAATCAAATTCATCTCTTTATTTTCTAATCTTTTACCATTTTCTTTATTCTCTTTTCTTTTCTTTTTTCTTTTTTCTTTTTTTTTCTTTTCTTTCTTCTTAACGAAAGCTCCAACTTCTCTTCGAAGAAATTTCTATTTCGATTAATCGAAATCGAGTGAAAATCGTTAACGGGCTGGTTTTTAAAAATCGAACGATAGAGAAACCAAGATATTTTATTAAAAATCTACGATAATTGTTTATTCGAAACGATGACCATGCATTTTCCATCGTCGAGAGAGAAAGCCAGAGTCGTTGTCCGCCGAGAGAGATTCCTCCGATTGAAGAAAGATATGATGGAAAAATATCTCGTAGACACGCTTGTCCTTTCGCATAGTCTCGCAGCAAAAAAGTGTTTTGCGTTACGTCATGCTTACCGTGCGTAAATACATACATACAAACACGCTCGTTTGCAAAAACGTATAAGTTTTAAGTGTAACACTTTAATCAGTACAAATTTAATGAACCATCGGAAATTCTTTTTCGTATCGTTTCTTTATATTATCATTACGGATTAAACAAAGATTTTCGATGATTTCGCTTGCACGTCGCGACGGTTACTTGAATTATTATTCATGAGAAAATAAAAAGAATTTAAAAAACAATCGAGACCGATCGAGTCGCATGAATTATTTGTCGCGATCGAATGGGCTTATCTTTCGGTAAAAAGAAATATTATCGAGGAGAATCTTAGTTTGCGAAAGTATTAACCGCGGAACATGAGGACGTGTGTCGTGTAATATAGAATATAGAAATACACACACATACGATACACTTATTTAAATACATATACATAATATATATATACACACACACACACACAATACAATATATACAATATAAGTATAAGCGCCATTGAGGCAGATGCGAATTGATGTGCTCTGACGCGAAAGTGCTTTTGACGTATGATTTACGAGCTAAATACTTTTCGGATCGCTAACGCACGTCTGGCGTTCCAAGTGGACCTTCTTTAGGTAAAAGTAGAACACTCGACACTCGCATCATACCCAAGGAAAATACATCGCACGTCTATCTAAAGTATTATTATTGTTTATAAGCACGTTCGTCATCATCCATATGATGATAAAAGGATAAGATTTATAAAATGGATGTATTTGAGGGAAAAAAAAAGACATTTAAAATTCTTATCGATTCCGTAGTTTTAATTTTCTGTCACATACATATTGACCGACTGTCGACTACGGCCCTGTTTTTCGCCTTCGAGCAACTTATGTACGTATATACGCGACGTTGCTTGCTACCGCGGTGGTAAAATTTTCGAAGCGACATCTGACGAACAGTCTCCATAGCTTCCTCTCACCTTGCAGTGGCCTAGCCTGCGGCACACGGTCCTTAGTGTCGCGGTACGACCTTCCAATACCATCCAACGGTCACCTTTCACCTTCTTCCATGTATTCTCTTCTTTACTTTATAGAATTTAAGGGAGAAGAAGCTTATACGTGATTGTTGCTTAAGGTTGACGTAATTTCCTTTCGATGAAAAAGAATGACTATCATCGATCTTTTACTTAACACTCTCATAATACTTCGAATATAATAATATAATAATGCCTTCAGAACATATTGATTAGAAATATATAAATAGAAATTTTGAAAAGACATACCGATGATGACGTCAGCTAATTCGTTAATAATTAAGATAAGTTTCCGATAACGCGAGAACGTCTATCATGTTTTTTAGGTACGATCCTATAAAACCGTTAACAAAAATTAAGATGTAATTTCAAAAATAATTTTTTATTTAAATTAGTTTCGTGGAAGAATACTTCTTTATAAATCTTGCTTTATACGTAAGTACGTATTCAGAAATAAGAAAGTATCATGCTTTGAGTTCCACGAATTACGAGAAATGAATAAATAATTTAAATATCTTTATTAAATACATAATTAATAATACTGTATAAAGTATGCCGTAATTGTATAAAAATATATACGTACACCTCATCGATTTTAATGATTTCTGAATATGTTATCGGAACCATGATTCTGAACAACTTTTTTTCTATAAATATAACCATTGCTCAGTCTTAGTTTTCGAGATATTCGTGAAAATAATTTAAACACTTACTTTGATGTACGTTCGATGCACAATCAGACGCAACTCAAAATCTAAAGAAAACCTAACTCAAACCTAATATCACAATTAGATAAGTTCTGATTTCAGTATCAATTTGTTTATATTAATTTTGAGATTGATTTCAATTAATTTGAATTACGTCAGAATTGCGTCAGAGTTGCGTCAGACTAGTAATTGACTGCGGTAATAAATATTAATTAAAAGCCAAACCAAAAGCAATTTTTTAATGACGATATGTGTATTTGTTACATTTTTAACCATTCGGAGATGATTAAGTTGCTCTCCTTTCTCATCTCTTTGTGTTTACTAATTGAAACGTGAGACAAACACATCGCAGCACGAGCATATAATATAATCATCCCCGTAGATAAACCTAATCCGAATTTAAGTAATATCCAACACATCATATCAAATTAAAAATGTCAAATACATTTTCATCTCAGAATTAAGGGCCAACTGCGGTTATATCTATAGGAATAAATTGTTTAAAATGTTAATTTTTACAACGTATTTAAAAAATCATCGAAATCGGTAATATGGACGAAATTCTATAATAATTACGGGGAATGTTAAAAGTGAATATTATATGGGACGAAAACCGAACGTTTCTCAGATATATCTGAAAGAATAAAATGTTTTGAATTTCATTTCATTATGGAGATAAGTCACGCGCTAAAAGGATCAAAAGACGACACATGATTTATTGAAAGCGACAGTAATACTTTTTACACGTTAAGTTAAACGTGGCACAAAATATGGAATGTAGTTCTTATACGATCAATATGGAGTCAACTAAATCTTCATATCCTTTTGAACATTGTACACAATACTCGCAGATGTTTGAAATGACTTCTTCTCGAATTCAGTCATACGTAGTCTCACTATCTTTGTGATGCCGTTTTCACCAATCGCGCAAGGTAATGATAGAAATAATTCGTTACATACATCGAAATGTCCCTAGGATATAAAACAAAAGTCACAAAATATATAAAATTCATTGAAATTATAATACTAGAGTTTGATATATGTATCTACTTGTATCATAGTCGATACGTTCAATACGCGTTGTGTATTCCCCAATATTGCATTTACGATGTCAGCCACGCAAAGTCCTATCGCGACATTCGTATATCCTTTCAAACATCTGACCACGGAACCTCTAAAATAAGAAAAAAAATTGTTGCAATTAATTAACTTCTCTCTTTTCTTCTTTTTTTACAACAAAATTTTTTCATAAAATAAGATGTAACTTACAATCTAACTACCTCCCTGGAAATTTCGTACCATTTTTCTTCGTCAGTTTCCAAACCAATATTCGGTATGATATCGCGAAATTGCACTCCTGCGACGTTCACTCCAGACCAAAGTGGAACTACAGTATAAAATAATCCATAGAACATATAATAAAAATCGTTGGAAAATGTAAAGGAAATTAGATAATATAAAGTTAATAAATAAAAATTTTAATTAACTATTACATAAAAATAAAAATACAAAAGTATATATAAGTAATATATATATTATAATATATATATATATATATATATATATATATGTGTGTGTAATATTATATATATTTACCTTGAGAATCTCCGTGCTCGCCTATTATTATACCATTAACAGAACTTGGAGCGATACCTAAACGATCTGAGATTAAGTATCGAAATCTGCAGGTATCTATATAAGTTCCACTACCGATAATACGATAGTAGGGCAAACCGCTTACTTTCCATGTTACATATGAAAGAATATCAACTGTAACGCAAGAAAGAAAATTTTGTCTTTTCCTTTTCTTTTGCTTACATTTGAATTCACGATCAATCAAATTCGTAATAACCTGGATTACTAGCGATAACGAAAACCGCATTAGGGCTAAAACTTAATAAAGGAGGTATTATAGTTTTGAAGATGTCAGCATTGCGTTTTGTTAAATCCAAACGGGATTCGTGTTCTTGCTGTCTTACTCCTGCACAAAGGACCACCACTCTGGAATTGCTCGTGATGCAAAAATCTACAAAGAAGTATTCACAAATTAGTATAGATGTAATATCTACTTCAATATATGTGTGTGTATGTACATACTTTTATATAACTTTTATATAAAGGTAAATTATAAATTTAAAAGGCAATTGATTTCATGTATCAAATATTTTAAGAATACGAAATAAAATACCCAACTTTCGATTAAATTGGAAATATAATGATATTTAGTTTTTCTTATGAAACACATAGTATTTTTTAATTAAGTAGATATTCTAATCAATTATCTTTAAACAATTATTAAGTGTATAGTTATATAACCAAGAATAAATACTTTCAAAAATGAACAATCTTAAGATGTAATGAAAAAATGAAATCATACAAAACAATTTAAAATTAAGTTTATTTATTACCATGTTAAGGCTGTTAATTAAACATAAAAGTTATATAATTAATTTATAATAATAAAAAAAATAATAGTTTACTTAATTCAATAAATATTCAATATCCATTACTTTCTTATACACACAATCGACATCTTGTAATTATTTTCCAGATGTTATTCGATTAATTACGTTTACAATTTTCACGGCGTTTATATTTTTGTAGGTCTTCTAAACTTCAGTTTCACTAAAATTTATTTCTATCTAGATAGCATAGTTCACGCGTTAAAATCTCGTTAATCATTAACTCTGTCTGTACTTGTTTAATAATTTTTTAACGATAATACATTAAAATATGCAATTAGTTGATAAAATACAAAAAAAAAACTAGAAATCAAATTTTCGATCCAACCAAAAGTTAAATGTTATCTTAAAGTATTTCATACATGAAATCATGAAATTTTTCTTAATATATTTCTTATCTATTATTTGTAACAAAAAAAGTATTCAACTGACCCTTAATTTATAATCAAACTGTATATTTATGTTTTTAATTTATTAAAATTAATAAATAAATCAAACGATATTATTTATTAAAAATTCATAAAAAAAGATCGTACTACCTGTATCATACTCGATATGTGGATCTCCTATAAGAAGTGAAGCATGAGAAAAGTCCATCCCCTCTCCTTCCAACTTTTTCGGAAATGCATCAACGATGGCAACATGCGAGGCGATTTTCTAATATTGGAATAATTAATAAATAAGTTTCTGTGGTACGATGAATTTCTAGCACATTCCAAGATTATTGATTATAAGATCTCATATATATAACCATACGATTTCCTCATACGGCATACAAACTTTCACTTTGCTTCAAAGTAGATTGTGAATGGAGAAGAAAGGAGGAAAAGAGAGAGAGGAAGAAAGAGAGAGAGAGAGAGAGAGAGAGAGAGAGAGAGAGAGAAACAGAAAAACAGAGAAAGAAAGAGAGAGAAAGGTTCCACTATATACCTGATATAGAAGCGCGCTAGCAACGCCAATACCGACCATGCCAGCACCGATGACGGATACTTTATGACAACAATCTCTTACGGGATCAGACACCTTGCACAAGAGTTCTTCACGTAGACATACCGGTCTGAACAGTGAGAACAAAGAACGTCAAACGAAAAATCTCGATATATTAGATAACGGAGAATCACATTGAAACATTTGATTTTGAAAAATATATTTTAACGCGAAATGTATAACGATGCTTACTGTAAATCTGTTCGTTGCTTCTCAGATCCACAAGAAGCATCTCCCGTAAATGATGCCGATTCGATTATCTTTCCGTCATTTTTACCGTTTAGGATGTCCTTCAATATAGTCGGTGGTAAATCTCGAATACGTCGATTCATACCAATACTCCTTCTCGATGTGACATATTCCCAGTTTTTTAAACAGATACGTAAAAAGGGAGACGACAAATGGAGGGTTAGTACCATTGTTTTAATCACACGGTTCCCGTCGATTTTTCATGTGTTTCGCGACAGTCCTTTCCCCTCGCTCGATTCATTTAGGATCAGACATTTTCGAGCGACATTCGCGGAAACTTCGATATACTGTCACTGCCGCAGTTTGTCAATTATTATACGAATCCATGGTTACACCGCGCTTGTAACTAATTTAATACTAATTTAACAGTGACGGACAAATGGAAAAGATTGATAGGTTATCATTGATTATCATATAGATATTTGAAGTAAAATATTTGTTTAATTCTTATATATTAAATAATTAGGAAACATTTATTACAATTATGTTATATTAGATTTATAAAAAAAAGATCCATGAAAGCGCAAGGAGCGGAAGTATCATGATAATTCATAGTTTAGTTGTAAAATACGTGATACGTTTACGTTCCCAGGTCAATATACTTCGCATCATTTCATGTGCGCAATTATTTTTATGTCATGATTTATGTCATAATAATAAATTTAGGTTTAGCTATATTTCACTGAGAAAAGTAATATGATAATACTCATATCACGACATCAATGCTAATTAAACTACAATATTAATACTGAAACTCGTATTCGAATTTTCTAACATCTTCAAAAAAATAAGTAAATTGCCACGTCTGTATATGCTTGTCATGAAATTAAAAAAATTTTCTTGAACACAATTTTAAGTAGATATAAAATAAATAATACAATTAGTATCCTTAGCATTCATCGAAAATAAAATCCACTAAGTAATTAATTATTGTAAAATAACTATAATTTCCGTCCGAATTAAGTTAATAATAATAATAATAATAATTTCGTCGAAATAAATGCAACTATATGATATAAGTAAAAAACTGGAAGCAATCACCGATATCACTGTTGCTTAAGAATAATTAAAGTTTAAACAAAATAAATATACATTGAACACACACACGACATATAAGAGGCAAACAAAAATGCAAAGTAGAACGCATTACTGTCATTTTAAAGCTTCAGATTTTTTTGGATGTCATGTATTGTATTGGCTGATTTTTGAAGTAGCTCCCGTTCTTCATTCGTCAATATTTGATTAACAATTGACGTGACACCGTTTTCACCCAATATAGATGGTAGAGATAAGAAAACGTCCTCGGTAATACCATGATGACCCTGGAATATTATAAATTTAATATTAATTGTTAATAATAATTATTAATAAGTAAATACGTAAATATTCGATACCAACGTGGATGCTCGAAAATATATTTAAATATATAAATAATGAATTTCATTAACACGATATTAATGAAATCATCTTATGTGATACAAATTTTTCTACTTTATCGACTTACGGTAAGTTTGACGGTAACGGCATGAACTTGATAAGTGTTTCGCAGTATCGTTGCTGCGAGACTCGATACGTTAAGTCCAATTGCCCAGGAAGTATAACCTTTGAGCTTGATAACCTCATATGCACTTTCGACGACTTGTTTATGCAATTCACCCCAATGTTCTTCGTCTTTGCTTGTACCGATGTCAGGTTTAAGATCGCGAAAACGTACACCCGCGACGTTCACGCTAGACCAAAGCGGTACTAAAAAAAAATCGAAATTATAACAATTGCTTGGAATAAAATAAAGTTTTCAAAATTATTAAAGTTCCAATCATTCGACTTACCGCTACTGTCGCCATGTTCTCCTATTACCCAAGCATGACAAGAGGTCGGCGCTACATTGAGTTTTTGAGAAAGTAGGAAGCGAAAACGCGTGGAATCCAAATTGGTGCCGCTACCAATAACGCGATTCTGCGGCAAACCGGATAGTTTCCATGCAACGTAAGTCAATATGTCAACGGGATTAGATACAATCAATAAGATCGTATTTGGACTATATTTGACCAGCTGAGGAATGATCCCTTTAAAGATATCGGTATTCCTTTGAACCAGATCGAGCCTGCTCTCGCCTTCGCGTTGACGAGCACCTGCAGTCACGATACATAGAGTTGAATTCGCTGTAGCCGCGTAATCCGTACTGGCGTTGATCCTTGCGTTCTTCAAAAACGCACTACCGTGTTGCAGATCCATCATTTCTCCTTTTAGCTTGTCCGCCATCACATCGACGAGTACAAGATCGTTTGACACGTTCTATAAACGAAAAAACAGTAGTATCGTGCTTTCTTTCTCAACGAATATTTTTACAAAGCATAAACCGACTTCTCATGCAAAACGTTAAATATTTATTTATCCAACATATAAAGTACAAATTTATACATATATCTTTCTCCGTCTCTCTTTGTGATTTCATGTCCAATTTGCAAGTAATTTTATCATATATTAAAAAGGAAACAATAAATAATTCACTTACATTTGTCAAAATACTGAAGGCACATGCCATTCCGACCTGGCCAACACCCACAACAGTAACTTTGTTTTTTCCATTCGAAGTGGGCTCCACGACAGTGCTTAATAATTTTTCATTTAACGAAGTCATTTTCCTGAAAAAAGTTCAATGCTGCATCAGAGCAAGATTTCGCTTTGGAATATTTTCTGCTATCTAACGATCATTATTTCGATACGTCATTTTTTTATTGAATTTCCAGTATTCTTTATTAAAAATTATTTATACATAAATATATACTAAATATATAAATATTTTAATTATGCACATGTTTAATATATATATATATATATATATATATATATATATACACACACACACAAAATGTTCTACTGTAAATTAACATCTATCAAAAAGTCGAATATTACGCAAATCCAAATATTAGAAGGGGAAGACAACTAACAGGAAAGATCCATGTTTCCTACCACACAGATTGTACCTTTATATTCTTCTCTTCCGAAAATAACTTTCCTCACGAAGGGGAAGCAATTTTTAAACGAGAAAGGATAAAGATTTCAGATGGTTGTCAAGCCTGCTACGGTAGCCGGGAGCGGTTTCCCCTTCCATTATTCCGAAAAGGACCGCATTTGGTTCGTTCATTTTCAAACAGAATAAATAAATTGAAACTTTAACGTATTATACATACGAGGTTCTTTCAGATATATGAATAAAAATATTAATTAAGAAATTAATTAAGAAATTAAAAAAAAATATAATTTTGAAAGACTACAAATTGTTTTATATTTACGTAATTATTAATATCACGAACGTTAATATATTGTCTAGTTGTAAATAGATTCTGCCAATAAAAATAAGTAGGAAAAATAAATTTCAATAAAGGCCTATAAACCTCTCGCAATCAATATTTCAAGTTTAAATACAATTTACGAAGTTTATTTTGGCGCCCTCCCATTAACAATAAATTATTAATAATCCCATTGATAATCGTTGAACGTCTAATGAATGTCATCTTCGAATCAGTCGATTAATATTTTTGATTATTACTATACGCGTTATTATTAATTATAATTCTATTTGGAAATATAACAAAGATCTTCTTAAATCAAAATATGATTTACGATGCATAAAAAGTACGAGAAAATATTTCGGGATAATACCCTTCCCGCATAAATTTTTGCTGAAGGTCATCGTACCCGGAAGGTCAAAGAGGTCAGATAACATCACGTCTACACGTTTATATTTCCTGCGTTCAAAATGACTGGCTATTTTTATCAAATTTTTTGATGCTTCCATATTTCAGAAGCGAACGAGACAAAAATAGCGATTGTTCGATGAGTAGCGAATATTTGAGAAGAAATATTCAGAAAAGCAATAAAACGAGAACTTATTTGTTGAAACGAGAAATGATATTCTAAAAAAGCATCGATTAACAATGTGAAGTAAAAGACGATTAATTAAAGCGAACCATGCAATATGTGAACCATAAATACATTCACATACATAAAGAGATATATACCCAACTCGTAAACAGTATCTTACTTTATTTTATTAGAAAAATAATCGTTCGTCTCGAAATCTATATGAAGGAATTTTTTTTACAAGATAAATGCATACATAAAATTTTTACGATATACACGTATTTCGAATTACATGTATCAGTACTAATTCTCAGTAATTGATATCAAAACCACAATTGGAGAGTTATCACTGTTTCTTTTTTGAATCGAATCGTACACAGTTAAATTTAAAATTCCAAATGGGGAAAGAATTCCTGTTAACAGAATTCACTTTATCCACTATAGATATTTCGTAAGAGAGCAAATGATATTGTTAGAGAACGTAGCCGTAAGATGGCACCACGATAGTTATTAAAGTTTCTAAAAGAAGAACAAGCTTGCCCGGCGTTTTTGCCGGTATTCTATATCGTAATGTATAAAACCGACATGTGTATGATGCATCTCTGGAATTTAATTACAAATTCAATATGTTCTATTAGAATCGATTATAAATTTAATCGAACGAATGTCGCGATAAAAAAAAGATTACTAAAGTATCCATCCGTCGATAATCATGGCATTCCATTGTATTACATTTCTTAGAAAAGAAACGGAGATCCATAGCGATAAATAAATTCCGCACGTGCGCCTCTCGAAAAATTTCTTTTTCTTTCCTTTTTTTTTTCTTTGCGAAGAAATATCAATGATATCGTATAAGCGGTAAAAAAAAAAAAAACGAAAATTACACGTTTATATTACGTACAATCGTCTCTCTTATTACTATTTCCCATCGTTCATATTAAATAAATCGATAAAAAATAATAATATACAATTTTTCTACGTTAATTCGTTAGGAGAAAAACATGTTTCACCAACCTTCTAAATATATATTTCTCGTAATCTCAACGAAGATAGACCCTCAAAGCTGTTGCAGAAATTCAAGCTGTTGCAGTTCGATAACAAACTTGCAGCCGGCACGTCGGTTTACTACTGACTGAACTGACAGAACTCAGTCGCGTTTCTTAAGGTGACCTTCATTCCCCCACTTTTTATACTTACACACCGACTCGTACAGATGGGTGCGTGCGATTGACGAAAAAAACCATGGTAATATTGATCGCTTCGAAAAATCGTACCAAAATCGTATTATTGATTTTTTTAAATGAATTCCAATTTTTTACGATTATCTCATTTCAATCATTAACATATTTTTTCGTTTTGTTATCTCATAAGAGACACTTCGACTCCCGTAGTAATCCGGCGCGTATGCTTGAAAGCACGTAACACCCAAAGAAATTTCTTGGAAGTATGCGCCGTCGATGATAGGCGCCGCCGTTTCTGCCTGATGCAACTTTCTTTTTCTTTAGAAACACGAGCACGCATTCGTTAATAATTTATTAATGAATTCATCCGTTATTTTCAATTCTACCGTAGAACGTTCCTTCAAAATCATATTTCATAAGATATCATGATTATTATAAATATGCTATTTATTCGTTTTTAATTAATTCTCACGTTCAAACTCTGAAATAATTATTTCAATTACATGGATTTATTAATGATGAAAACAATTTAAATAACGTGGATAATGTGTATGTAGGAGTGTATTATTGAACATAAAAATCGCATATACTTTTCAGAAATTAATATTCATTCAAAAAAAAACGTTAGAAAAACGAAAAAAAAAACAATATTACAACATTAATTCAGACGCTTTAGAAAATGACACAAAGTCTATATATTGGAAAAGAACTGTAAATAAAAAATATGATAACGAGAGAAATCATCGAGTGTGTGACTTAATTTTATCTGATATAATCCGTGTAATATTCGAGATATCCCAGATTGCCATATATATATATATACATAGATGTTTCGAACACGTTTCCCATATCAATAGAATTATGCACGTGGACAATGTCTAACGCATGCTCGAATGAAAAGGATGAATCATATTAGGCAACCGTCTGTTCCTCAAACTGAAATGATGCAACAACCGCGTGTGAACGGTGAAACTCCAATAATCGCAATAAAACGCAACAGATTATGTTATACGTGAAAGCATACGGAGCAGTGTTTCCTTAAACATAATCTTTATAAATTTTTACGATATTAAGAATCAGATTATATATCGATTTATAGATTGAAGAATCGAAAAAAGTTACACGCAAATCAGTTATGAAGTATATCAATTTGAAAATAGATCTACAAATTTATGTAAATGTAATAAAACATTTTATGATTCGCTCGACGCGCCAATACTATTAAAATTTATATGTATTAGTCAACATTACCAAATAATAATGTACAGAGGATAAATATATATTAGTTACTTAAATATTTTACATATATTTTTTTTCATTGTCGTGGATTATTTCCAAAATTAATAAAAGTTAGATATAAATAATATATCATTTATTTATAACTATATATACATTTTTATTTCATATATATAAATGTATTATATATATATATATATATATATATATATATATATATGTATATATGTATATATGTATATATATATATATATATATATATATGTATATATATCAGATTCTCAGATTATAACATACATACGATAAATACAAGTAAGCATAATGTTTATAATTCTATTACATATACTTCGACGTCGTTAAACTTTCTTTTAACTAACATATTATTTTACTTATATAAATAAATGAAATTTGTACTTAGCTATTTTATATATTATATTTATGACGTGTAGTACCTGCATATAGCGTGATTACGTGAAACTTAAATTCTCCGAAGCGAAGATTAGATATATATATACACAAGAATGGTCATTGATCGATTTTCTTAAGATGAGACGTTCCGGTCCAATATTTACTTTCCTCAGCAAATAACTCTCTACTTCTCCTAACCTTTCGTACGTCATTTCGTCCATCAAGCGAAGTGATACGTGAGCATGAGCACGTGTATATCGTTTCAGAAGGAAAGGAGTAATGTCGATTACGTGAATCATATTTTAAACATTTTCCGCAAGTAGACACATTCTCGAGAGACTAAGTATTATTATTCACCATATTTTTTCTCTCCAAAAATACAATATTATTTTTTTCATATAAACATATAATTTTTATATTATTTTTTAAACCTTTCAATGTAATTCTTATTTGAAAAATATCGTAATAAATTATCGAATTATACTATATAATGTTTACATAGGAATTTGAGAGTTCAATTGTTCTGTCCAATGTTCTTAAACTCGCATTTATTCAATTAACTATTTAAAGATCAGACGCAATTCAGAACAAAGCATCATAATATTATAAATAGTGGCAATAGGTCAAACGTTTTATTACCGTCGTTTTCGACGTTCATTAAAATAATAAAACAATCAAAAAACGTGATATTATATGGATCTTTTTACGTTCGTACATTATCGTTATGATGACATTACAATTGTAATGATTCACAGGATCCTCTACTGTGAAATTTATTACGTTTTCGAAACAATCAAATAGTTAGAAGAAACAAATTAGAAAAGGCAAGAATATAGTATCATATATCTAAATTAGCTCAAATAAAACTTAACAAATACTTATCGAGTTATAAATGTTGACCACCACGATAGTTAACTATGGGTCACAACTACAAAATTTATGTATCGAAATATGACAATTTTGAAATCACACGCTTGTATACCTCATCTCATTTTACATATATTATCTATTACATATTGTACATATTATGTATTTTATGCATATAAGTATAAAATGTATGTACATATGTATATATACATATTTGTATTCTTTAAGTTTTATTTTATTTTGACGCTACAAAATTATTTCTTATTTCATATAGAAAGTTTGTAATAATTTTTATAAATTGTATAAATATAAATTATATTTACTATTAGTATAGTACATCTATACTAGTAAAAATAATACTATAACTTTCACATTATATATCTATATATATCATTTTTCTTCTTTAATACATGAAAAATGCCAAAGAGCGTCATTTTATTGTAGTCTTATATGATTTTACCATTAATTTTAATCAATTAATTTTTATCATTAGTTTATCTTATATTTTAGTTTACTGTTAGGTTTCATTCCATCTACTTAACATATTATCACCATAATAACACGTATCATTATCATTAGATCAATACGATCTAATGTTATTATTGTTGTATTATGAAGTATCATTTTTTGAAGCTTAAACAGATCTACGGGTCTATTTTTATTTTAATACGGCCACGTTCTTTCAAATTTCCATTCCATAAACGTTTCTAATTCACTTTTTCGTAAAACTCTTCGTAGATATAAACTATTCAATCTCTTAATTATTCAACCACTCAAAAAATACAATAAATTAAGACGTACAAGAAACATCGTGAGTTATAGTTAATTATTTAAGGGGTTACATACACGTAGACGGTGAAAGAAAAAGATAATTTTTATGATTCTTTTTCTGCATAAAATGTATTTTATATAATAAAAAATTATTCAATATATCTGGTAGCATCTACTTCAGGAAATATTTTCCAACAAAAAAATTAAAACAATCCGTTATCTTTTTGAAGTTATCTCACTTGGAAGTATATCGAACCAAGCAGAGTCGTTTTATACGCCGATATTGCGGTGCTAATAACATCTTCTCAGGATATTATACAGAATGAAAAAAAAAAAAACAAGAAGTTAAAGTACATTGAAAAATTTGATTTTAAATAATTTCATTTAATAAAAACTTAACACGTTATTTCCAATAAAAATTTTAATAATTTTTCAAGGATTAAAAAGAATATTGCTCTTAAAAATATTTCCGTATGATAAAAACAAAATAAAGATATGAGAAATAATCTTGTCAAATTTCATTCAAATTGGCTCAATTGCTTTCAAAATGTCATTGGCACCGATTTGAAAAATATAATTTTGGGGAAACAGTTTAAAATTCAAAATATATATAACGTCAAATGTGGCAAATAATATTATAAATTTTTATAATTTTTGAAATGTAATTTTATTAATTTTTGAAATTTTCCGATGAAATTTTTGGAAAATATTTTTAAAGAATAATATTATAATAGAGAATAAATATTCTTAAAAGATCGATTTTTCTTAACTTCTCAGATTTATGTAATTTTTAAATCTAAGAAACTTATTACTTTCAGAAATGAACTTGTTCGTTCGTAACATAAATTGTTGGCAACAATATTAGAAACTCTTATAAAGAAAAAAATATATATAGGTAATATCGAGTATCACTTGAACATTGAACTGAAGGATCCAGATATTTTATAGCCAAGTGAATCAACGAGTATGATTGTTATCCAAGCACGTAATGCATATCATCATTACATATATTCTACAAGTGAAAACATTCACTATAACAATATATCCGAAAATGTACTTTGTATTGACGTAAAAAAAAAAGAACAGAAAAATAAATTCGAATGATGCATAATGTCACAATCAGACCTAATTAACCAGAAAAACTCATAACTTAATTTTTTAAATAAATAAATAAGATAATGCCCAGACCAACATTTCCCAAATTTTTTTAAAAAATGTGTTAGTTGTGCTGTGAAGCAATAAAATGTGTTCCAATTAAAACAATGTATTATATTTATATCTATGCATGTGAATTAGTCGTGCGGTGATTAGTCATTCCAAATACCATAATTTTCTTAAGTCACGTTATATAATCAAAAAATCTAAGCACTATACTCAATAAGCACTATATCAACTTAAATAAAAGTATTAAAGAAATTAAGCATATCTACGTACCAAAAACAATACTTGTATAGGCTAATTCGAGGAACAATGATCCATTTTTTTTAAAAGCTTCAGTACATTGTAAATCTAATACATATCTAAAAAAAAAAAGTATTTGTAAATGTAGATATATGTAAATATATAAATGGAGATATATGAGATATTATAATATTAAAATAAAACTAAAGAATAATCCTAGATTCTTATAAAAAAAAAAGATGAAAGTATTTCCTATAAAAAAGGCTATTTCACTAGAATTGACTGATTAAGACGACTCATGATTTCAAGTCATGTTCCAAATAAAAATAAAAAGTTTTTAACATGACAGGAAGAAAAATTTATTCTTTTTGCTCGAATAAAACATCTCTAAAAAGATCACGTAAATCCAAATATGTTGAACATCCTTCGTGAAATCACTTATCACATCTCTTACATCGAATATAGTCGTCTTATTTCGATGTACAGCTGCTACGTCATTTCTGCGCAACTACGAGAGCGTTTCGTTAGGTTACGTTATGCTTTTCGCACCGGACCAGAGATGATAGACAGTTTTCACGAAGGATCTACCTACCTAAGGATCATCGCTACCTAACTGTCAGAGTTATATACCATTGTCGCGATGAAAAAGTATTGCCACACAATACTCGGAATATGTCGATTATGTTCTGCAAAATATTTCAGATTCGAAAAAACGTGATTTTAGCTTGTAACAATATATTTGACGATATACAACGATATATTTAGATACAAATTGTGATGTTTGTGTTTAGTTATTATGTGTCTTAATGCTGGCTACTTCTGATTTAAAAATGACCAGTAATGCTAATAAGACTCGGTTGTCTTACTGTTTTTAGCTCGAAATGTATCGGTCAAATGTATAATGGTTTTTCTTGAACTATCTGCGAAGATGTTATTAAAATCAGGCAAGGGAAAGGGAAAAAAAGTCTAAATAAAAACGTGTGTGAAAAGAGAAGTAATAATGCCTTTTGATTTGCGAGCATATCAGGATAATTCATTTGAAATTTATATATATACGTTATTTTTTTCCGATCATTATCAATTATCTGTAATGTCTTAGATTCTCTTGTTAATCAATTTCTCACCTTTGATTTCTTTTTCTTTTGTTATTTCTAAGAAAAATTTGTTACTCCCATTTCTTACCAAAACCAATCATTTGACCAGTGTACAAATTTTTTATCATTTTCTAAATTTTTCTAATTGGGATCTTATCTTTGAACTTAAGTACCACAATTATAGATAGTTGCATACATCTTAACATGATTTTGCTCTAATTTTACACGTAATGAACAGATTTATTGAGAATAATCAAAATAGTTACAAGCCCGATATGAATCTGACTGTTGATGAGCTATTATTCCCTACAAAAGTAAAATGTAAATTTACACACTACATAATATATTTAAGCCTGATAAATTTGGCATCAAGTTTTGATTAGTATCGGATACCAATAGTAAATACATTATAAAGAATTTTCCATATTTGAGAAAAGAAAAATCCCGATCGTCGTCAATACCACCCGGTGAATTCGTTGTCCTCAAAATAGTTGAACTATTTACTGGATGTTGGAGAAATATTACGACGGACAATTTTTTCACGAGCGCATCACTGGCGACAAAATTATTGGCAAAACGAACAATATTATTTGGGACTATTCGGAATAATAAAAGAGAATTGTTCGGAATAATAAAGAGCAAAATCAGCAAAAGATGAACGTTTCTCAACAGTACTTTATAAACCAAATAATTGTATTCTAACAATTTATAAATCTAAACTAGTAAAAAAAACCTGTTGGTCAAAAAGGTGTATTGAGAAATGTAATGTTAGTAATTACCTATTCAAAAAACTATTATATTTTTAGCAAAAATTTACTTCATAATCAACACAGACAAAGAGATTCCAACAATTCCGTTATAATCACAAAAATGAAAAAAAAAACAAATTCGAATTTTTCATTGACTCTCAGCAGATATTAACACTAAACCTATCGACAATTTATGTAGGTAAGTATATTTATTTATTTATATCGTAACCGGTCAAATGACCGATCTTAAACAAAAGTAATATTTGTTTACGATTGAATGCAGATAATAGCCAATTTGATACTAGCTCAAATAATAACTAAAACAATTTTTAGATATTAATAAAACAAATTTATTTTGTTCATTTTATTTATAAACATCATCAAAAAATGAAAAATGAGAACTGTTATACAACTTCTTACAATTAAAAATAAAGATGCATTGTAGTTTACTGCATTTTTTATAAATTATAGATTTCTCGAACATATATTTTCCAAATTTCCCGTACTTATAAGAGTGTACTTATATTTGTTAATGTTTCCTATATATTTTATTTTTATAGCTTCTGCAATTCTTGATATTTAGCGGCAAGTTCTTCTTTGACTAAAATAATGTTTCCTACTTTAATATTTTCTCTCTATTCTATTTTTTTTTTTTTTAACCCATGCATTTATTCTTGCTAAATAAAGAATGTTGAAGACAAGATATTTTACTTTATATTTTCTTCTCATTTAATCAGTCATTAATGCTATTATAAAATCTAATTGCGTCATATGTACGCTTATTGCTTTGTTTAAATTGTTATAAATGTATGTATTAAACTTAGCACAACTTTTCATTGAATTTACTTTTTGTTAAAATTGTTAAAGTACGATTATCCGATTTATAGAATTTCGTTGAAGAACATATCACATTACCTTTCGTTTTACAATTTTTGATAATTTCTGTGAAATCGCATAAGTTTCATATTCATAAATGAAACAATATCATAAACTGATCCAAAAAAATCTTCAAAACGATCCGATCCGTCCAACGGAACGTTTATTTTGTCCCCACCATGCCGACAAACAATGACAGACAGTCAGCAGAGGGAACCCGCGTGCATAAATTCACTTGCTCCATTTACAGAGAGTAGTAGTGCACGGGGACCCAAGAGTAGACAATGACATATGTATACGGTACTGAGTAGCGCGGTCGACTCCACCCATTTAATCCCCACTTTATCAAAATCTTGACGAAAGCGCGATCATTTTCTCTATGGATGTAATATAGGTTAGAATGTTTAAAACGTTAAATGCCGTGTGGGCTATCGGTGGTCCATGACTATACTTTATGCCGCGTTCCCACGAGACGTGAACCACGAACGTGAATTACGCTTTCGTGAACTACGATTCGTGTAAACATGCTATTGTGAAGATTGTCTGTGACGTAAAGACTTCCACGACTCAGTCGTGACGGGAACCGGTTTGATTTTCAGTCGTGGCAGTAGCACGCGTGAAACAAGATGTCCACGCAGCGTGTATTAAAATTAAACGATAATGATACTCTTCAGTTTTTAGATTTATATCAGACGGAACCTATACTTTATAATCCGACATTGGATGAGTATAGGGATCGTGATATGCGGGCAGCAGCGGCCCAACGAATTTCGGAAGCTTTAAATATAGATGGTTTTGGACCAAAAGAAGTAATCTTAAAATTTAAAAACTTGAGAAGTTCGTATTGTCAAGAATTAAAAAAGATCGCGGATAGTCAAAGATCGGGAAAATCTACAGATGAGATCTATAAACCAAAAGTAGTGTGGTTTACAAAGATGAACTCCTTTATTCGTCCTTTTGTACAACAAAGAGAAACTCAATCAAATGTCGTAAGTAAATTGAAATAATTATTATTAGAACGCAATATTTAATAATAGCGAGTACTTTTTTTTAAGAAAAAGTAAGTACGCATATATTAATATTAATAATCATTCTTTAGTAAAATAAATAATCTTTAATATTGGATTAATATTTGATATTTGCATGGTGTACTCCGCTATTGAAAATTTTGCTTATCATTATTTCTAAATTGACGACATAAATGACAATGGTTTTTGTAATCGAGATCATTAATTTCTCAGCTAAGAACATAACAAGCACAAACCATTTTGTCTATTGTCTCTAATTTTAAGAAAATTAAAAATCTTTACATTTACTATCAAGGATTCCAAAAATGTTCTCCATAACTTTGTGTTCTGAATTGTAAATCCTCTCTTTTCCTAATAAATTACTCCAGCTAAAAGGTTTCATAAAATATTTTTTTTTGGCAGAAATGTGTCCTCTTCAACAATGGTAACATTAGAAAGTATAGTAAGAGCATCGATTTTTAAAACAATATATAAACCGTTCACAAGCAAAAGCGATTAATTCCATTTTTAGAATTTAAAAAAATGTTAATAACGGCACTTTAGTGTTTAATTTTTTATATCAAAATAAATTTTCTTAATAATCAAGCTTAATATCACTAAATGACAAAAATTTTATGACCGTTGAATAATAAATAATATACACTGTACATAACTTTATTAATTTTCTCTATTTCTCGTTTTATGGAGTTAATCGATTTGGCAAATGAGCGGCTCGTTTTTTTAATAAAATAATGAACTATTTTGAAATGTCTCCATTTGATCTCCTTTCATTAACTCCAAAATCAATAGAATGAAAACAATAATTACTATCAATTAAAGTGAATTAGAACTATTCTTAAAATTATAATAACTTGTATCATTTCTTAGAGGAAATTTTTATCGAAAGCTCCTATCCATTTTGGAAAATTACAGAAAATGCTTTCTGTATACATATTCAAAATTTTTTCAATTTTCTTGTATCATTGATACTTAAAATAAATCGTTTGTTTTCAGATGTTCCAAAGAAATAATATTGAAACTGAAATTAATCAAGAAATAAATGCAGAACAAGTAATAACGGAGGATATTGCTAACGATAAAATTTTTTTTCACACATCGCAACTTTCGAAAACATTACCTGTATGTAACAAACCTGTAGAAAAAAGAAAAATGTTTTTCAACAAAACAGAATCAGAAAATAAACTTCCGAAAAAGAAAAAAAATATGAATGTGTGCGAAGATTCAGCCTTTATATCTCATGTTTTAAATAAACTCCAAGATATATCAACACGAGCGGAACAAATTGCAGAGAAAAAAGATAGCTACGATCATTTCGGAAAATATATAGGGTCGTTATTGCGAACTATTGGATTTCCAGATGCTATGAAATTGCAACAACAGATTATAACTCTGATTATGAATAGAATGTGTGCACCAACTATTCAAAATCAATATAGTAACACAGTACCAAGTACATCTTGCAGTGAGGAAGGAGCTTCCGAACATATATATTCACCTTCTAATGAAGATATTCCTGGTTAACTAATCTATAAATTCTAAAAAAAATAAATTTATTTCTTTATTCGTAATTTTAATATTATTGATACATATATAATATTATTTAATATATAACACAATATAATTTTCTTAATTACATAATTTATAAGTTAAATTATAATAAAAATAATAACAATAATAATAATTACTAATAGAAGAATATACAGATATACATGACATAACTCCAAAAATTATCAATGCGATTATCAATGAATACAACATGGGGCCAAAAAATACACCATACTACGAATACATGTCGACAAATATCTTTGAAAATGAAAAATTCAAACTTTATTGGGATATATCAAGACATATACAAAAACACAGTAAATTTAATACACCAGACATCATAAATAAAAAAAATAAAACTATATACCTAATCGATATCGCGATAAATACAACGATGCAAATGTATAATAAAAATATAATGATAAACTTAAAAAATTGCACGAAAAATAATAATGATTAATTGAAATCATTATAATAATAATTATTAATTTAATCATTATGATAATGAAAATCATTTACTTCGATAAACTTTTTTAAGCAAGTATAAACGATATCCTAAGTATATGAGATAAATTTACTTAATTATTGTTTTTTGAAACACGGAAAAAATTCTAAACTTCTAAAAGAATCTGCCATTATAATGAATCTAATATTTGTTAAAGAACGCAAGATTATAATTAATTTTGCCACTAACACATTTTGTTTTGACATATCTGATGTTAGTATCACATTTTCTTATAAGAAGTTCAATACGTTTTAACAAATATGCAAATTGTATTTCTATCGTTCGTAATAAATTTTGAAAATCATGGAAATAATGATTTTTAAGTTCTTTTTATATAAATGTAAAACATCCCAAAATTGGACGTTATAATATCCATTTTGTAACCCATTGTCGCTTTTTCCTACTTGTCTTCTATTCAATTCCAAATAAGCGAATAATTTGATGAGCTAAAATAGAACACATAACGTAACAATACACAATAACTATTCTGTTCGTCGCTGCAATTCGATTTAAAAATTCCATGTCAACAGTTCATGCTTTCTACTCAGAGTGAAAAAATATTAAAGTAAGCACGACAGCGTGATTCACGTTCGTGGTTCACGCCTCGTGAGAACATGGCATAACACTCGGGTGTTGGTTATTTCGTAAAAAAAAACAAAAAAGAACAAAAACATTATGAAATATTTCATAATCAGCTGAGATACGTAATAATCATCTATAATGCAATTATCATACCGTAATCCATCAATGACCCATGCGACGTATCGATATGTTTCCAATTCAGAAAATAAATGTATACTATTATTGTACGTATACGTAATTTGAATATATGAAATATTCAAATTGTGTTCTGCACCAAGATATAATATTTTTTGAATATATTGTGGCAAAAGATCAAATGCATAAAAGAGAAATCCTACGAATATTGCCATTCCATTTTATAAAAATATATGCGTACCATGCAGAAAAAATTTGAGCACACTATTAGAATAAAATAGGATAACTTGTATATCATACAAATGCAAGAAGGAAAAGAAAAGTAGGCAAAGCATTATCTGTAACGCAACGTTGTTGTTTATGTTACATGAAAAATGTTCTAAAATTGGATAGCCAACAAACACGAAGTCGTACTCTAAAAGTTCAGAGTGGCCTAGAAATTTCTAAATGATTTCAAAAATCAATTACTCTTTTCGAAACTTTTTAGACTAACTTGTCTTTTTCGGATGTTAAAACTACAAATCTAAAAAGAGTTTTATAATCGGACAAAAATTAATCTAAAAATCTCGAAGAAGAGTAATTAATTTTTATAATCACTTTGTAGTAACGTTTTTTGTGATAATTGTATAGATATAAACCACATTTTTGTTTACATTGTTTTATTATTAAATATCGTTTAATGCTTCTTTAATAATTACTCCAAGAAATCACTATTCCCATATAACACGAAATTCCTATGATAAAATTTCGCTCTGGTTCGTGAAACGTGGTTCGAGAATTGAAAAATCTTTGGACAACACGGTTTCGCTCTATCACAGTTCGAGAATTAGGGGAAATATTTTCTAAATGCATATCCTTCCATTAAAAGAAAATTTACAAGAGAAACATAAAAATTTACACAAATGCAACAAAATTTATAAAGATCTCTTAAGTAAAAATAAACTGTGAATAATAGATTTTTTTACTGAAAGTTGAACACAGAAATCAAGATGCTATCTCAGAAAATGAGGATATTTTGCCGGTAAAAAAACGCCCTAATTTAATGATATTTAGCAATAACGAAAAAGAAAACATTATATAATATTAATATGTTGATCAAGTATTGATTGTTTTAATAAACATTTTTTTAATTATAAATGAAATTAATAAAAATTTTGTTGATTATAAAAAGAAAATAATACATGTAGTCTTGTTAATTTTTTGAATCAAACTCTATTTTTTGTACTAGTTTTTTTTCGTGTAACATGAATTCGCATAACACGGCATTTTTTAGATTTGTAACGACCATGTTACAAGGGAGTTATTTATATATATTTCGTCTTTATAGCAAATACACATATTACCCCTTCCTCTTTCTACTAATTATTTTTGTATATAATTACTTATAAAATATATAATACCATAACTATAAATCTTATAAACCTTTACAACAAATACAATAACGTGAGCCAACCGTGATCCACGCGGTAAAAAGTCGTATGAAAATGTCGTAATTTTCAACGTGTTAGATAAAAAATAACATCACGTCTTTGAAACAACTATCTTTTCTATTTATCGAAAAACAAACTTCGAGTGCTTCAGTTATTATTAGGTCCAATGTACAACATCAGGTAACATAAGATCCAATACACACTCATGAACGCACAAAAACACGCACGTTACGCACGTTACGCACGCAATCGCACAATTCCGGCGTATACAGAAGACATTTTTACAAAATTTTAATGACACAAGAAAATAAATTTAACTAAATTTAAATTTAGCTAAATTTAGATATTAAACCTAACATAAACACTGGAGAACGATTTTATGACAAGCAACTCCAAAAACGCAGTACATTAAAACATATTATTACCACTGATGTTTATAGAATAGATGCGTTATAGAACCAGCTCTCTTGCACTCAAAGAGTTAAATCTTATACAAAGTATTAATATAAATGACAAGGAATCAAAGCATAATCTGACAAAGAAAATAATAATATAGATTAATAAAACCTGACATAATCCTGATGTAACACATTAAAATATTATCATTAGTCTGGTTATACAGTGTATCTTATGCAAGCATACACTTTTAAATAATTACTTGTATTATATCATTTAATTCTATTATATATATATATATATATATATATATATATATATATATATATATAATATAAATTAATTATTTGTTCATCTTCAAAATATAGAGTATATATAAAGTCTAGTAACACTTTAAATACCATTTAAATTCTTTAGGCCCATTGCACAAAGATTGCATACTATTTCACTCTCACATGCATATCCTTTTGAAGAGAAACTTCCAAAATTTATTGCATATCACATGAGATTTGATCTAAGAACCATATATGACTGAGTAATGTACACACCCTAATCCAACTCTTGCTATGTTCTTCCCAATATATCTTCTGTGATCATAGCAATTGCTTTAATTCTGTACCTAAATTCTTCTACAACACTTGATAAAAACAATAAATACGCACGATCTTTTATATATGCTCATAGGAAGAAGTCATACAATCAAATTGGATGACTATAGTAATCATATCAAAAAACAATTTTAATCGGAAAATCTGTCCCTTCTTCAATGCATCAAATTCAGTGCTTAATTATCTCTGTCTTCAAAATTACACAAACTATGGAAATAAAATGGTAAATATGGCAAAAACTTTCAATTTCCCTTTAAAGTGATATATTTTTGGGATAATGTTATGTCCAGTTTTGGTGCAACGAGCCATTTGGAGTGTTACTAGATTTTGTATAAATCCTGTATTAAAAAAATTTCCAGTCAATAACAATCATACTTTATTATTAATTATTAGAAAATAATATGACATTCTCTACAGCAATGAATATAAAGAAAATAGCAAAGAGATTTCTTAATAATAAAAACCAATAATATGCTGCTAATTATCCATATACTGTGAATAATTATTGTTACATTATATATACAATTTTCAAATAGAGGATTATTATAATCATTTCAAAGATTTATTTTAAATTTAATAATAAATATTTTGTAAAATTGAATATATAACATTCAGAATTTTTCAAATATATATAAGAATACGTTTTTTTCAAGATTTATGAATAAATCATAATAATAAAAATAAGATGTACAAATTTGTTTTTGTTTGATGTTATACTATCATAAATGTCATGATGAATAATGTTTTAATTATCATTGCCATTTTTATTGGTACTATAATTAAAATTTGTAAGACATATTATATTTTGTAAAAAACAAAATGTAAATGCTAATCAAGATAAATCTGTTTTTAATTAGATGAACAGAAGTAAAATAAAAATAGTATTTATTATGGAATTTAATCGGAATTATAAATCCAAAGAACATTTAGTCTTCGATGAAATTAAATTTAAATTAACCTGTTCTGATAAAGTACTATGCAACTTAATAAGAAATAATTCTGTAAATACAATTGAGACAAAATCACAATATTCTGATCTTATACATGCAAAAATGTATATAATAAAAGCATATAATATAATTATGATTTTAAAAAATTATATAATTCTTATAACAAATAATTATTGCAAATTATCATTTGAAGATATAGGAACGTACTTACGATTTGGCTGAATATATAATCCAAAAGAATATAGAATTTGAAACTAATCTGGTACTTGATTTAGAATACTTGATTTAGCAGCACAGGAATTACTGAATTAATAGCACTCTTAAAAGATTTCACTACACTTCTTCTTTTATTATGATATGAGATATTTAAAATGATGTATGTAATATAAAAAGATTTTTATAGAACGTAGAAGTAATTACACTGTTTTTTTAAATTTCAAAAACAAGTAAAAGATGTTGTCAAAGTATGAACTTTATTGTAGAAATTGAGCATCATTTATGATGTTTTTTGAAAAAAATATAAAAGATAGAGATCAATTTCATTTTTACTAGTGAGATCATACAAAACTATAAAAATCATAGAAAATTATACAAAGTATTTAAGAAAAAATTGAAACTAAATAACATTATGTAAAAATATCTCATAATTTTCATAAATTTTGGATAATCAATTTCAATGAAATGATTCTTTTAAATTCACAATTAAAAGACATATTACTTTGTCAATTTGTGATAATTGAAAAAACATATTACTTATGATAAGATGTTCCACATTGAACTTGAGTCTGGAAACATTCAAAAGGTTTATGATAATCACTAAAAATTTATTTTCTACTAATGGTTATAAATACTCTTTCTTCTTTTATAAATAATATAATTGCTTTAGGTCTACAAAAAGAAATATTGAAGTAATCTTACCAATAAAAGAAAGGTTAACACAAGCTAATTAGAATACAAAGCATTGGAAGAAAATTTAAGAACAAATTACATATATGTTCTAATTATTAAAACTATTCATTGCCTTTCTATTGAAGCGTGTGCGACTTCAGCGACAAGTATGGACAAAATATGAATTACAAGTGCAAATGAGAACAATCCTTACCATACCTCTCTCGTATTGTTGTATAAGCTTGATAGGTTGTATTCTTCCACTCAACATAATAATAAGATTCGTACGGATTACAGCGGGAAATTAGTAAGCTGTTAATTCTGATTTTTTATTCTTTCATATTTATATCTTTTTTTTAATGAGGACATACATTTAGTAGTAATTCATACTAGATACGACATCGATACGCAATTTATGATAAATACATAAAAAATAATAATTATAATTTGCATATATAATAATTAGTATATAAATTTGTAACAAAAAACAAGATTTCATTAAATATTTCATCGAAAATGATTAATGAAGACATATATTATATTATTTTAATATAAATTAAAACATAAGACGTATCAAACAATGAGTGGTATGTATCGAAATTATTAAGAAGACAATTTGTTGAGAGTCGCATAAAAAACAATCACATGAGATGACACATTCTTTCTTCTTTTGTTATAAATTAGCGTCATCATATACATACATGATATATACAAGTATATTCTTATCATTATTATATTATTATTATTATAGTAATAGTAGTAGTATAATATAATAGTAATCATGTAGAGTGAACTGAGAGAATTATAAAAAAAATAGCGCTAGAAGAAAAACCTTATAGACAATATGGAAACAAACTCATAATTTGATTTTTATAAAAATAATATATAATATATAATTCATTATTATTTTTGATAAAATAATCAATAAATGTATTGATATCCATTTGTCAAAATTGTGCTGCTGCTGTATCCCATCTGGCACAGATCATTGTGAAAAGAATGTCAATTATTCATAGAAATAAATATAAGAGATTGGATAGTAGGAAGAGTGGATAGCTTACTAAACTATCAAATAAAGAAAAAAGAATAAATTATTGAATGTACTTACATCTGTATAATAAAGAACTGACATCATTCAGTCTTGAACTTACAATTCCTGAACTACAAATCTAATTCTGCTAAATTTTCCTTTTAAAATTTCTGTATCTCTAGAATATAAAATATAAAATATAAAAAATAAAATATACATTTTTTTAAAACTTAATATTCTATAAACTTATACCCACTAACATAAATGACAAAATATATACTTCCTTAGTTTTATCACAAAATTATCTATCCAAAACTCATTGAAATATCTGAATGAGTTAACATAGTTTCTCCTTGTAAGCATCATGAAACTCATTTCTTTGTATTTGAAATGGATAAAAATCTAAGTTTACGCACATAATAAGTAGACAATCATCTACTTCATGAAAACAAACTATACATATTCAAATATGATTTGAAAATCAGTACTATGAATATGAGTTTCTTCTCTTTTAATAAAGATTTTGAAGGTCGCAACTGTACGCAATATGTCGAAAACACCACTCAGGCCAACAATGAGGCAATCCTTGACTAATTTTGATGAACAAGGTCTCATCTTGAAGATAAAGGTTTATCTTAGGACTTCGCTTTTTCGAATTTTTAAGTTTTTTTTATATATAAATTATTCTTGAAAAAAGATTAATTTTTGATAGAATTTTTTTCAAAGAAAATAAAGCTTTTTCAAAAATTCGAGAAAACGAGTTTTTAACTTAAACCTTCATTTTTAAAATGAGACCCTGGGAATAATACCAAGATTAGAAATACATAACATGTTCTTCCAGCGCAAGTGGTTAAGGTGATAATCTTTCATATACCCATCCATTTTCTCCTGTATGGACAAAAATATTATCAATGCTTTCACCAGGCATTGGTCGCCTGAAAAGAATTCTATCGTGCAAACGATTGCTTTGTCCTTGCCAAAATTCAACTGATTTTGGTTTAATTATATAACCACCCCTACAAAAAATTGATCAATTAATTATATATCGAATATACAAGAGAATTAATTGAGGAAATTTGTTAATACATTACCACCAATCTGGTCTTTTAATGTTTTCTTCTGTATATTGATCAAGTAACTCCTTTTCTTTTGCTAGAAGAATTTCCCTATTAGCAATAGTAGTACTTTGGTTACTGATCATAGATCCTATTTGATTTTTGAATGGTCGACTATTAAAATATTCATCAGAATCTTCAGCTGAAGTTTTCTCAACAGTTCCCTCTATTCGTATCTGTAATATTCAACATATAGATTAATAATGTTGAATTAAAATTTTTGCTGAAAAATGAATAGGCTATATATCATACAACTCGGTGTAATGGTCCCCAGTAGAACGTCATTCCAGCATTTGGATTTTCTTCCTAAAAATCAATCCAACAACATTTTTATTTTCTATTTTCTAATAATAAAAATTGATTGTAGCATCTAAACTCACTAATTCTTTACTCTTCCTACTGCCATAATTTGTATAAAATTTGAAACCTTCCATACTATAGCCTCTTAACAATACTGGTCTTACAGATGGAAGACCATCTCTGAAATAATGATTAGTTTATTATATGCTATCTATTATTAGAGTTTTATATATCTAAGAGTTAAATTACTTCGTTGCAGTTCCAAGAAGTACCGCATTTGGTTCAAATATTTCTGGTGTTTTACAAGCTTCCTCAAACCATGCTTTAAATTGTCCTATTGGTTCTTTGCTTACCAAATCTTCTTCTGTAAAGGTTTCATTTCTATTTTTGTATTTTACTCGCATATCTAAAACACATTTATTAGAAGAATGAATAATCTTTATCACATTATAAGATTAACTAAAAAAATATGATAAAATTATTGTATGATTTAATAGGAAATGTCTTGATTAGAGATTATAACGCTTTTAAATAATTAATATATATTAATAAATATACCTCTTATATCAACATCATATGAATTCGTAGATTCTTTTGACATCATTGTACTGTTGTATCTATTAACGTTTCAACAATAATATACAATAATACATAAATGCATATATGCATTCTCTTAGCTTATTTTAATTAATATTCTGCCCCTTCCATATTACATATATCATTTTTAATAATATCACGAAAATATAGATTAAAAGTTCTATACTGCTGATCGAATTGTTGATCAAAACGAGACGAAATTGACTGACGTGGCATTTAGAGTCATATGGATGAAATTCCATAACGACGTAAGACGTAAGAACTTAGGAAATCAACCAGTTGAGCTTTCCGTAACACCACTTTTGTTTGTAAAACACTCGAAAATAAGAGCGAAATTTTGACGCTATACGATTTCTAAACAACCAATCACAAGTCATCACGTAGTACGCGCTTTAGCTTGAAATTTAAAATCACAAATTAGTGAGATTTATGTATGTTTTCACGGTATTTGTTTTAATAAAAAAAAAGAATTATAAAAACAACACTTTAGTTAAATGTGATAAATTTTATAGCAAGGGATACTTCATTTTGTTAAATATAAATAATTATAATATTCATATATCCAAATAGATTTCATATTTGTATAAAATCCATAATTCAATGCCAGATTCTTATTAAATTATAAAAGAGAAATTTTTTGTGCTTGCTATTGGTTGAACTTTACATTTTAGATCAATTGTGTATCATGGATTATACGTTTTAAATTTATAGTTTATGTTCTTACAGAATTTTGTATGCGATAGTGTTAGGTATGTAATAGATGCGAGAGACTGTTACCCGCTATTAGCTGGTAAATGATAATCAATTATTGAATTATTAATTTTTGAATTTAATAGAGACGAATTTATATGCGGCAATTGAAAAATCTCTTCTGAAAAGCGTTACAATATTTGAAGGTTATAAATATGCTCTTGTTCCAATCACGTGTTTTATTTACTTCTAGTGATTCGATTCGTTGGACGAAGTATAATTCACCGTTTTGGCGCTGATAGTAAGTTTTAAGGCCTTCAAGTATGCCTTAATGTAAAATTTAAAACGGAAATCCTAAAATAGTAGTATGTAGGTGCTATCATATTAAACCATAAGATTAGGGTTATCACAGTCATCATCGAAAACATTGCGTGAAAATATAATTATTCAATTAGTTTGTTTTTTTATCATTTCAATTATATTGATTTATAATAAAATATGTAATGCATAACTTTGTACTTGTCAAAAAATAATATAATAAAAAATTTATTCCAATGCAATTGATGAATTTACTCTTAAAATTTACAAAATATTTCTCAAATATTTCGAATAATTCATTATATAACTTATATCGCAACAAATAAAATTAAACCTGCCGTGTAGTAACATGGTAACGCTATGTTACGGATTCTTAAAATGGACATAACTGCTGCATGTACATTCTCCATTAAATATCGTTCACTAATCGATAGCTGGAGTGCTTATCAAATATTTAAACCCATCGCACACAAAATTCTATAAGGACGTAACTTATAAATTAAAAATGTAAAACGTATAGTTCATGACACATAGTTAACCTAAAATATAAATAATAATTAATAGCAAAATAAATAATAAAAAAATAACAAACAAAAAAGTTTCCTCTTATTTATAAAGACTTAAAACATTAACGCAGTTTGCTATTTCACCAAACAATAAATAAGCTTCTTTATTATAATTTACTAATAATTTGGTATTAAATTGTGAATTTTATACTAATATAAAATTTATTTAGATATATATTGTAATTATTTACATTTAACAAAAAGAAGTATCTCATGTTATAAAACTTATCATGTTTAACTAAGACATTATATTTATATATATATATATATATTTTTTCTTGGTTAAACTTCATTTCCAAGATTATAAAACATTATAATATTGACTATGACCACTCATTTCTTGAAGACAAATATCATGAACGCATAATCTTACTAGCTTTTAGTGTCAAATTTCAAACTAAAGCGCATACTATATGATGATTTGTGAACGGTTGTTTAGACATTATTTTGTAAAAATTTATGGAGTTTTTCAACGTTACGTTTTAAGTTTTATAGATAAAAATGATGGTATTATCGAGAGCTTGATATTTGACTGAAATTAGTCGATTTTTTTACTCTTACGCGCATATGATTTTAATCCTTTTACTTCAAACGAGTATATATTATATATGTACATATGTGATATATATAGCTTTGAAGAATGAACTCTCAAATTCATTATTATTAGATAAAAAAAAGCATATTCAGGATCGTCGAGTTGTTAGCAATTCGTTCTGTTTAAGAAAAACACATTCTTTATAAGCGCATTGAAGCAAAATGGATAAACATTGTCTTGAAACGGAATGAATCTAACGAAAGAAAAAATCAAAACTCTTAATAACATTGGAATTAAATATTTTTAAAAAATGCAATAGAGAATTTAAAAATTAAATATTTTTGAAAATATTTTACGGATCATTTTAAAATTCCATTCCGCATCTTCTTCTAAAAAAATAAAATGTTATTCGTTCATTGTTTCGATCTAAATAGATTCGGATAGGGACTATTATATTGCTTTCATTTTTGTTTCGCTCTAATTTTCCTCCAAAATGTCATATAACGCACCAAATGACATTACTGCATACACTGTATCACACTAAGGACTGGAAGGCGTTGTATACAATATACTGATACAATAACAAAGTAAATAATAGCTTCAGCTTAATTTACAATTTCTTGTAGAAAAAAAAAAATACAGATATTCTAATAAATCAATTCTAGTAAATCGACAAATATTAACCAATTATTACAGGAATGTTCTTACTATGTACTATATTAATTCTTTCATAAAAATTTAAATTGATCTAAACCGATGGTACCGCGTATGATCAAATTGAATAAAGATATCAAATATTAAGATATCACGTATACTCTCATGCGAAGCATTTTTAACGAAGAACAATTTTAGAGGTGATTTTGATTTAAAATTATACCAAGAGGCTACACTTTTCGCCGAGTAAACATTGTACGATTATAATAATTTGAAACATCTTGCAAAGAATTTCCAAACGGACGATGGATGAGTCTTATCAGAAAAGACTGGAGTAAAGAGAGTAAAATTAGAAACAAAGCAATTTGATCTATATAAAGACTACAAATATAAATTAACTTTTGTTCTTATCTTAAATATTATAAAGCTAAATATTATTCATTTTATATTTATCTTAAATATTAATAAATGTACTTATACTTCTACTTTCATAAATTTTTTTATCTTTCGAGATACCAGGGTTAAAATACTTACACCCTGTTTTTAAATACGTGATACATGAAAACTATTTTCATGTATCACATGTATTTTCATTCACACGTATTTATTATACACACACATGCAATATTTTTATAATTAAAAAAAATTGATTATTATAGACAGAATACAATATTATTTGTTTTTAAAATTATAAATTCACTGAATATACTTTTTCTAATATAAAAAAATGATAAAACAATTAAAAAGTAAACTAAATTTTCATATATTAAAAGATGATTATGATGAAGAAGATGATCTTTCCCAAGTATTTATTTTTTTTTATTTATGAAAATGTAATTTCTTTTTTCCTTTTTATTATTTATCCAATTATTTAATAAATATATAGGTTAAAAAATACAATTATTTTATAATAAAAATGTATAACATTTCAAAAATTTAATAAATTCAGTATTAATTAATTTTTGAAATTATATGGAAAATGCATTGTAAAATATAAATTTGCTAAAGCTAATTTTTTTCAAACTCGAATCAATCAAGAAATAAAAAAGAAGACAAAAATGAAAAACAATAAATTACTAACTATTGCTAATGAAATACAGTTAAAGTTTACTAATTTAAATGAAGATATAGTGTATTGAGAAATGTCTCAAATATTTTAATAAAAGTTTTATGTGCAATATAAATAAAATCATATTGCAATTTTAATATCATATTATTGTACACTAATATTTTCAGAATATATTTTAAATAAATTTTTCTATAAATTTGTGGTCGAACTTGAGATGTATATGAAATTTTATCTATGGACCACAAACAATAATGGTTAAAATACTTTTTGAATTCATAAAACTGGGAGAAGAACAATTTGTTGAAAATAATATCATTGAATTTGCAAGATACTAGATTTGCCTAAAAATATTTATAAATAGAATTGTGTAATATATTATGCAAAAATACATTTCTTGTATTGAATCTAGTCATTTCAACATATATCAATTTGTACATTAAAAATTTTTAGTCATACAAGTGATCTGAAAAGTGAGCTTCCCAAATTAACAGAATCATTCAATTATATAATAGTCGAATGAAAAAATATCAACAAAACTTACATATTATAATAAAGAAACAATTAGATAGTAAAATTTCCACTTGTAATTGCGGGTATTATACTGAACTTAATAAATCTATAAAATCTTACGACAGCTTAATATCAAAATTTAGTAGTAGAACATATATGACTTTATTTTTTACATGTTTCTTAATTAAAACAAATGTTTTAATTTATTCATTTCGTAATATTTTTATAAGTTGTATTTATTCTATAGGAAAAATAATTATATGAAAGAAATACAGAAAATACACTAAGAAATAGATGGTTTAATACATAGATAATAAAATGAGAAATAAATTAGAGAGTTACATATGATATCAACAAAATATAAATACATCAAATAATTCATATACAATTTTTCAATTAAGAATATATATTCTTGGGCTCTTATTCTACATTGTATTTCTATCAAAAATTGTTCAGTTAACTTTTATTTCACTTATTCTGGGAATATAATGTCGGACACCCCATTTAATATTCGCTTCTTTGTCAGTTTTAACAAATGTATACACAGGTCTTTTCAATTTATTCATGTGTTCTAACCTTGATTGAAGATTAGTTGATATTGCTAAAACAGGAAAGATATCTGTATATAATATATATATATATGTATGTGTGTGTGTATATATATATTATGATATTGTATGTTACACGTATGTTCATGATATAATATTTACACACACACATGCACACGCATATCTGATTATTATAAATTATGTATATTTTCACATATACTTATAATTATATAATTTTAATAATAAAATTATTGTTGATTGATAAACACAATAAATTATGTTTTATGCAATTGTCTCAATTACTAAAAGCAAACACATTCTAACAAAATATAAATATATTGAACTTACATTTGTTACAAGTAATAATACATATTATATGTAAAAGTAAGTATACAAGGATGTATTTCTTGTAACTCTGGAAAAAACAAAAGTATAAATTAAATATTACATATGTATACATAACACAAAATTGACTTTTGTACAGATTTATATTCACAAATAAATTTTATATCATGCATTTAATATAAACTTACTACACAAAATATTTGCATTGTAAAGTTCTTTTAATGTAGATTAAGATAAAATAATGTTATAAAGTCTAAGCTATAACTTTCACAAAGCGATTGGTATTTATAAGTGATTGGTATTTATATACTTTTCTAGCTATACATACAGAAGTTTTTTTATTAAACTTTCTCTTGGTCCAGATTTGACCATCTATTACTTTCAATAATGTATAGTTATAGTAATTGTAAATATGATTTCTCTTTTACCATATACAATATATAAATACACAATACATTGAACTAAAATATATTCTTGTACTTTATATGTTATTATTATTATTAATATATTAGTTTTTTGAAATATAATTACCAAATCATGAAAATTTGAATAATATAAACACATCAAAATGAGAAATTATTGACATACTATAAAATAAAAAGTATTATTCTATGCTCTATATGCTTAGTTGTGAATTTAAAGATTATAGAAACATTTTTTTAAATTAATATCATATAGTACTTTATATACCATTATTTTCTTATTATATTGAGAAATGTTATATATCATATTATTTTCTTTATTTCATATTATTGCCTACTTATATAAAAAATTATGTAATTTCATAGGAAAAGAAAAATACGTATTTACCTAATCGAAAATTTTTAGAATGTCTACTGTTATACCGATCATGTAAGATAAACCAATATTAGTCATTACCATTGTTGAAGATATTAATATCATCAATATTAAATTTAGAATGTTCAGTAATTGCATCTATATGCATAATATATCATTGAGGGTATCTTGTTGTTATCTTGAAAACTTTTACATCCAACAATCTATTATATCAGTCTTAATATAATTTGGAATTTATTAGTAATAAAAATCAATTCTTCCAATAAAGTATTATCTCAACTACTTGTGTTTGATCAAAAACAAGATATGAATTTATGCATATTGTAAATATATATAGTTCTGGTTAATGTAATACTATAAGATATAATTGTACCTTTTCCAATTGCACTAAAAATGTAATATATTTTATAGTAATATGTAAAATTGTTATTTAATAGTAATATGTAAAATTGCTAAACATACATGTAACAAATTTATTCTATCTTTCAAAACTCTTACTTTTTGAAATAAAGCTTATAAATAAATAAAAATATGAGAAACATTTCTTCTTTTTAATTTGCATATGCAAGCAAAAATAATTATAAATAAGGATTAGAATGTTTTGAATGTAAATTCATTTACTATAAATTATTACCTTTCCCATTATATCATTGTCATTAATACTACTCAGTTTCATTTTAACCAATATCAGATTTTACTTTAGAAGACTCATCTATTTTATATTTAGTATTTTGTTTTGTTTTTTATTTGTTTCTTTTTTATATTTAGTATATTGTTTTGCTAAATATTATAATTTTGTTGCATTATTTATCCTTGCGTCTATATATTTTTTATAAGAACTATTATTTCATTGGAATCTTTTTCATGAACTTTCTTTAACATTTCTTCTATAAGCAATTAACAAACTTGTTAATTTATAAACTGATTTTATTCCTTTGAATCTTAGTTATTAACATCTTACTTTGATAAATTCTATTATAATTTGTTCTTCAATAATATCATAAATTAATACAATATTAATTAATTGAATCGAACAATATTATTGTATGATACACAAGAATATTCTTATCTTCAGATCTTAAGTTAAATTTTACATATGGCATATTTCAAAGAACTTTATAACATTTTTATGTTAACTGTCAGTAAAATTTCTAAGAATTAATCTTCTTTAAACTTCTTTTGACTATACAAATTATTGAGGCTATAATCAGGTACTAGACAAAATTTATTATCTTTTATCATATGTTAACAAAATTAACATTAAAATAATATCAGTAATTACCTTTTAAATTAGAAAGTATATTTTAAATTATTTTCAAAAATATGTGGAATTTAGAGATTTTTTAAATTCTCAAAATGCTTTTTCTCTGAATAATTACTGAATATAGTTTCATACAATTTTCGATAGTTTTTACACTGGATACACACCAAATTGAAGAAAAATTTATTCATGTTAATAAAAGTAACATCAAAACGTATGATTTAAACATATTATGGACATATCTAGTTTTATATACATTTATAAAAAAATTAAAATCAGTTCTCTTATAATATAAATATTACAATAAGATATAGTTGAGTTAGTTATAAAAACCTAAAGCTAGATATCACACATACAACATTAAGAAAATGTTACGTCCTACACCAACTGAAATTATAAATAACCTGAACTCATAATTATTTGCTCAGACATCTTTATTCACTAATCACACTTTAATATACGTATATACATATATATTACTGATCATTTCAGTAATACGAACATTATAATATCTTGTAGAAGTTTAAATGCTTACATTATAAAACACGAACGCTAAATTAACCTATATACTAAAAAGCTAACAAGTTTTCCCAAGCTTGATATATGAGGAATGGAGAAACGGTAGAAATCACACATGCACGTAATGAACATGACGAATCTACGAAATTTCACCCCTACCACCAACAAGCAACGCTCTACGTATTTATCTCAGCCGGTAACACAATTCCGCATCGAACGAGATCCTATTGGTCGTCTCTGCTGTAAGCAGGGATAGAATCACGATGGACCAATGACAACTTAGCCGCAAGCCACCTTTCGCTGATTAGTTACACGCTCTCTATATATTTGGCTACACAGGCCGTCGCTTTAATTATTATTTTCTTAAGTTATTTTTTTAGATTATTTCTTAGATTATTATTCGATTATTATTATCAGTCCACTATTCGATTATTATTTGCCGGATCATTGCTTATTGTTGTCTTCGATTATTACTAGTTTATTATCAGAATACTATTCTCGATTATTGGACCATTTTTCTAAACCTTTTGTACTAAAATTGCTATTTTAAAATAAATTAAGTGTTGTTAAATCACCTTAAGTTAATAATCTTTGCTGTGTAACGAAAACGATTGAATTCCTCCAGCATATTCCAAAACGAATCCTAAATCACGATCTAATTCGTTCGCTTATTTGCTATTTATACGATCAAGAGTATCGTTCTCTGCAGCATGGTCAACAAACTGCTACGTATAATTTCACTTTCTAATTACCACGACGCTTTGGAAATTGATACAACAGAAGCTAAAGATTAAAAAACACTATCGTAACAAAAATAATAAACCAAAACCATTACTATCAATATCTAATACATCTTGTATAAATGTCTTACGCCTCACAAAGCACGGGCCACGGAGAAATAAATTCCCCTAAAAATTATCAGAAAGGTACATGAGATTATGTGCCTTTTTGACCCTCACTTGTTGTGTGCAGTTCTATGGCACGGAACTCGCACCTAACGGTATTCCAGATGACGTACGCAAGCCAATCAAATGACATCTATCGTTACTTTCGACGAATGGGAACGCTGCGGTTTACCTCTGTTTCGGTAATGAGGATTGGTTGACGGGACTCAACGTTAGAATCCACTTCTTTTATTGGTGGATTGAATATATTTACTGTCGGATAGGCCGATTCACTTGTCCTGGCCTTGATTGGCTCGGTTCCATAGAGAGTAAAACTGATTGGCGGGGAAATTGCACAAAATAACTTGTTGATTGTGCCGCGAAGAACGAATTTCTCGATCGCGTTTAAGCGATTTGTAAATAAAAGTGAAAGTGAATCGGCCGGTTAAATAAGAAGCATTGACCAATCAGCGAGGCGTAATTTATCGCGGTGTTGTCATTGGTTCGTCGTAATTCTACCCTTACTGGCCGCGGAGATGTCCAATGGCGACTGGAATACTGCGTGCTGGTGGGAATGAGGCTCTGTGACTCACGCACGTGTCTCACACCTGTGTAGTGTTCGTGTTCTCCTGCTTTCCATTGTTCAGGCACGTCTTTCATTGTACAATGATAGGAAACTATGTACATAACTATGTTACATATGTCTAATCCTTATGTCGGTAAGGTAGATTTCCATATCCCTTATTCATAATTACATAGTTTCTTTTATTTTAAGTCTTGGGTCAGCATAGAACGTAACGATATAGTAGTAAGGAAAAAAGCAAAATGCATAATATAAATCACTAAAGATTTTTTTTACTATAATTGTCGTTTTTATTATCATATTTTATAGTAATAAAGTTTATGTAAAGGTAAAAAACAAATAATCTTGAATCAGCAAACATTCAAAATTATTAATCAAGAAGCAAGAACAAGTGATATTTCCATATTGTGACTTGTAATTAAATTGTTAAAATAAATGTGGAAGAAAATAAAGGAGAAAACGAGAAATATGGAGCAAACAAAAGAAGAAAAAGTGCGAAAGAAAAAAAGATTTAAAAAAAAGAGAAAAGGAACTAATTTTATAGGAATATGCAGCGAAGATTATTTAGTTACATAAATAGTGTTTCGAAGCAGTTATCCGGAATTTATTTGAAATTAAATACTGTGGAGAATTTAAAAAGAATTGAAATTCAGTCAAAAGAAAATCAACTAATAAATTAAAGTAAAATGGAAAACGTTGTATTGTAAATATCTATCGATAATATCGTGAGAATATAATAAAATTATTGATAGAATGAAAAGGTAAGTTAAAATTATTTATATTAGATAACTTTTTGCGAATATAATTTGTTAAAATTTGAGAAAAATCCATAAATTTTTAATATCCACTAATAATAAAATATAATATATTAAATTGATGGAAAAATGATTGTGATTTTCATTATTTTACTCACTACATAAAAATTATAATTATTTTTACATGGATTAAATAAATATATGCTAAGTCTACAAGTATATATAACTTATTATATCACAAGCTTTAATTCTTAAAAATTTCAATACTATAATCATGTATATAAGGTTCTTCTGTTAAGATTATTTCAACTAAATATATAATTGATGATGTAGACTATTAATCAAAGAATACAGTGATTGATGCAATAAGAAGACACTTATATTAGATGGATTATTTTGATATCTTTTACTAATTTTTTAATATATAGAAATAATATTATCGATTTCTTTGATTTTTATTGAAATACATTTTATGATTTATCAATGTTTGTATATATCTATCATGGAAATAGAAAATTATTTTAGTTTTAGAATTGATTAGTGTTTTCTGTACAAATAATGATGATGACAATTTTAAAGATGAAAATAAGATAATTAGAAAATTAGAATGATACATGCAAGGATATTTTTAAATATTTTTGTAAAATAATTTTTTGATATACTTTCATTTTATTTCCAGGATAATATAATAAATATTATTATTGAAACTTATTTATTTGTTGAATATATTAATGCCATAAGTGAGTATAATCTTTACAATTATGGGATTGAAACATATAATAAATATGTTATAATAGAATTGTAATTAATAATATTTTTTTTTATTATGATAGTTCGGCAACGTATCAAAGCAAATAATTCAAATGTACTTAAGAGCACATAAGGACTGAAAATGTAATTAAATGAAATTTTGAATAAATAAGGACTAAAACAGTTTTTAATAAGACAAGATGGAAAGTTCTGTTAGATCACTCACATAGCTTTCAAAGTTCTTAGAACATAATATTTGGCATTTCTTGGTGATAAAAAATAATAAAAAACAAGTAAACAACAAATAAACACTTACAGTTGTAATAAATACTATTGAAGAAAAATCTATTTTGTGTTATTATAATATATTTTTAACAATAAGGTAATGTAGTAGTAATGCATATAAAATTAAGTAATATATTTTATAGAAACGGACAAAAATTTTTAAATAAATTTTGAATTAACTATTAAAAGAATTGTCTACTTTGATACTAAAGACTCTTTATTAAAAGATTTTACACTTTATGTTCATAACAAAACAATTCTGATCATAATATTTTAAAAATTTATGTAGTAATTTTATTTTTGTTTTATTAGATCCTAAATAAATATTCTTGATTTTATTTTTCTGCATCTACAAAATATAGATTGAATAAAACAGCCAAAATATCTAAATAAACATTACTAGTGGATTACATTATGTAAAATTATTTGCATGTTGTTATGCAAACTGTTTCTCATCATCGTTACTGGAAGATAAGCTAAACTGATTAATACATCGAATTAAAAATATGGTAATTGGCTTTTGTCAAAAAAGAGATTTAAAGCTTTTTTAAAGTAAAAAAAACATTTTTGTATTAAAAATGCTTTTTTTTATGAAAAAAGAAATGTTTCTATAAAAAGTATTTGTTAATGATCATAGATTGTCAAAACTTGTAAGTCAAATTCAGGCAAGTAACAATAAATACAGATCACTTTGATGCATTTGGTAAATGAAAATAGGCATTGTTACTTATAGCATATGTAAAATTACACTAGAGAAGATGATGAACAATTTTTTTCATTTTCTCATTTATGAAAACAGGAGACTCTATTATATGTAAAGATATTATTTAAAAGACCAACATTTAAATGATACAAAATTTTGAAATATCCAAAGCAATACGCAATACTTTTATCTATTGATTTACATTTCTTTACTTTGAAAATCTTTTTGCAGATGTTTCAATAATCATAGGATAACTCTAACGATTTGTTGCATCAAATAAATTGTGTTTTTTAATAGGGAAAAAATATATAAGAAAATAATCTTATAAAAATACAATATTTGCTTTAACAATATCTGTATGTGCAAATTGCAGAATTTCTGAAGATATGTATATATTAAGTGCTTAATGGTTAAAAACTTCACAAATCGACAATAAAAGTGTCTCATTTATGAAATCATATAAGCAAACATTAAATAATAAGAGTACTTTAAATAACATGAAAAATAATTAATATAATAAATATAATAATATATAAATATAATAAAGAATAATAAATATAAAATATTTAAAGAATGTTGATATGTTAATTATTAACATATTATGGATAGATGAGAATATATTTTGTATTTTCTAAATATAAATTGAGAATAGTACTATTCAGTAACAAGTGTTAATAGTTACAGATTTTACCTGATTAACACTCATTTTTTTAATGTATATAGAATATATCAAATACTCGATCCTCAAAGTAAAATAAGATATAAAGATTTTCCTTTCGAAGTGGGAAGAAATTGGCTTATTTCTAAAAAAATAGACAAATCAACAGATTTAGGAAAAATTGCATCAGGTCATTAAAATATTATTAATTACTCCATGTATAGATCATAGATTAACAATATCGTTAATTATTCCGCAACAGATTCACAGGAAAATAAATGAAACACTCTATTTGCAAGCATTGAGGTGTTTTGCTTGACTCACTTGAATAATAGTTTACTAAATATCATATTTTAAAAAAAATTTTGGTATGTAAAATTTATATTGAAAACACATATTTAACAACCGAAAACAAATATTTAACATGATGATGATTTTTAACTACTAATAAATCATAAGAATTTTTAAAATATTTGATGTAAAAAAAAAAGATGTTTTCAATTTTTGATAATTTCTGATAAACAAATTATGATAGAAAGTATAATTGGAATTATTTTAAATATTTTGCTGTTAAAAATCACTCTATAGTATTATTTAGAATAAAATAAAATAATTAGAAAGAGTATAATTAAATAATAATATTAACTCTTTATTTATTTATATAGTAATGTCTTTGTATGATAGACTTTTGTACATTTGTATTAGTAGATATAATAACACTGTGTAACTTATATAGGACTAATATGTAATATTCTCCTTCGGTTGCTGATAAGTCATCCTTTACCACTTCTAATAAGAAGGGTCACCTTCTACATTACTAAGGATTGTAATTAAACACCATGTTCACATTAATGTTCCTATATGATTTTTAATTGCCATTGAATCATTTCTCGCTAACAAGATGAGATTCTTTTTTTCTTCCTCATAAATATCAGCCTACGTATCATGTATACCGCACGCATTATTATATATATGTATAGATGCTAGTTTGATCAATCGAGTCAGATTTTTTTCAAAATTTTTTAAAGTAAATATTTTCGAAAAGTATATAGTTTAAGTTACAATTTGATATAAAATATACTTTTGTTAAAGTTGTTCATCATCTCTAGCTTTATAAGCCGTCAGCGGTTTACGTCAACAATGAGAACAGGTGTAATTCTTGATCGATTTTGATGAAGATCTCATTTTAAAGACAAAGGTTAAATCTAGGAATCTACTTGAATTTTTGAAAAAGCTTTATTTTTTTTGAAAAAAAATCGTGTTGAAAAATGGTATTTTTTCGAGAATAGTTTATTCACAAATATAAAGCATCTTCAAAAATTCAAAAAGTAGGATTGATAGATTAAATTTTCGTCTTTAAAAGGAGATTTTGTTTATCAAAATCGATTAAGAATTATGCCTATTCTCATCGCTAGCGTAAATGCTATTTTCGACATTTTTCGCGGAAAAAAAAGGTATAGTACTGTGGTATCCCTCGAAATTTGCGGCAAAAAAGCAGCTTATATCCTAACTACTGATTTTCATATCGCGCTTGAATGGTGTATTTTGTTCTGTGAAGTAGTGATTGTTTATTTGTTTGTGTTTGTAAATAATTGATGCTCAGATTTTCTGAACATTTCTAAACGCAAAGAAATTTCGTAAAGAGTTTTCGCAAAGAGTTTTATAATGCTCGAATGGAAACTATATTAACTTATTTGATCATTTTAATGAGCTTTGGGCAGAAATACGTGTACAATCATTCATGTTAATGGATCTGAATTTTTTAAATATTGTTAAATTTTGGAAAAATTTGTAGTTCTTTTTAGATTTTATAGATTAAAAAGATAAAGATTCTAACATAAAGTATATACATTTGTCGATAATTTTTTCAAAATTAATAATTAGTGAACATATATATTATTTCTAATAAAGATCAAAACACGATTTCGTTTTCACATTATCTACAAGATTTTTCTTCCAGCGTTACTTTAACGTTATAGTTTTCTCTCTAGGAGTTTAGTTCATATTATTACTATTACCATTACTATTACTATAATGATAATATGTAATATAATAATATAATAATATAATAATGAAAACAGTAATAAGAAAAATATATTTATATTATGTACATTATGCCACATATGATGATGGTAATTTATGATAATAAAAGAAGAAAAAATGCGTCATTTTATGTTATGTCATTATCGCATGAGCTTTCAACAAATCGTATCCTTGATAATTTCGACATATGATCGCCCTTCGATAGATACGTCCTATACAAACGATCTATGGTGAGTACGAAACGTTTCTTTTGTTTCATCTGTTATTGTTTCTCTTTGTCTTACTATCTTAGAATCGTAATGTATTTATTTTCATACTGTTTAATATGTATAAATTATATTTAAATACATTTTTATTATTATATTGTTATATTATTATTATTATTATTATTATTATTGTTGTTGTTGTTGTTGTTGTTGTTATTGTTATTATTATTGTTATTGTTATATAAGTATTCATTAATTGTTTTTAAGAAAACAATTTGTTTTCGACAAAATCTTACTTTTTATCGCAAATTTATATATTACTTCTTATATATTCAATTATTTTAATTTTTTTCTTTCCATTTATCATGAAATAAATGCGTCGTATCACTACGCTGGATCACTGCGAGATGCAATCACTATTAAAAAAAAATATACATACGAGAGACAGAAAAGTTCACAAAATTTTCCAAAATTAACAATATGTAAGAAATTCAGATCCATTGACACGAATGATTGCACTCGTATTTCCTATTTTTACCATTTTTTATTTTTGTTCAAAGCTCATTAAAATGATCAAGAGAGTTATCGTAGTTTCCATTCGAGCATCGTAAAACACATTTCTTTGCGTTTGGAAATGTTCAGAAAATCCGAACATCAGTTATTTACGCATACAAACAAGCAGGCAATCGCTACTTCACTGAACAAAATACACGCCATTACCATTCAAGCGTGATATGAAAATCAGTAGTTGGGATACAAGATTCTTTTTCTTCGCTGTAAGTTTTGAAGGACGTCACAATCCAAAACTTTTTCTTCGATGAGAACAGAAGTAATTTTTGAAAAGTAATACTCTCACTCAATTTTAATAAACAAGGTTTTCGTTTCATTTTAAAAACGAAGGTTTAATCTAGGACTCTACTTTTTGGAACTTCTAAAACAGTTTTTTATTTGTACATTAATTATTATCGACTAAATACTATTTTTTAATACTTAACATTTTTTTTCAAGAAAATAAAACTTTCAAAAATTTAGAAAGTAGATTCCTATTAACGTTTGTCTTTAAAATGAGAGCTTGTAAATTAAAATTAGTCAAGAATTACGTCTATTCTCATTAATAGCGTAAATCGTTATAAAACTAGGGGCAATGAATAGCTTTAATCGTAGTTGGTCGTATCATGTTATATTCGATTTATGTATAAATGATATATATGCGGTTATGCATGTATAGATAATACACACATACATCGTACAGCATATATTTGAGTGTCATAAACATAAATATATATGTGTATATACGTGATAAATATGGTACTAATATGTAATATACATACGTATATATCTAACACTCATTATAAATAAATATATATACATACATACATGTACATATGTATACAATATATTTAAGATTTTTAATCTCAATTCATCTCTTTTTCTCACTTTGACGAGCGTCTATTTTTTGTTTGGGATTGTTATTGCCTAGCGCGTTGTACAATATACGTAAATAATTGAGATATGGATTAATATGAATCAGTGGTTCGAAAGAAAACTCTAGGATTTGAAAGATAAGAAAGGACGTTCTATAAGTACTTGTTGTTGATAAGATATTAGTAGTCTGCTTATATTATCGTTTAAAATTATTTTAAAAACTTTCAGTAAATTTCTAAACCTCGATTTTAGATATACAATCTTATTTTATATTAATAAAGCTTTCACGTTTTACAGGTTATAGTATATAAAATGCTACGAATCGACCAAGTTCGCAATACAGAGCACAGTAAAAATCGTGTGTTATGTTTCTTTTTGTATGTATCCCAGGTAAGTTAAGTGTGTCTCTTAAAAAGTATCAAGTAAATTCTGATATACGAACGTACGTAAAATACGGATTAACTTTCTATTATTATATCCTAGGAAATGATATGTTCTTGAAAATTTGTTTTTGTGTATACGAATTCACGAAATTGTAGCAGAGATGGATATAGGTGACCTCTCCTTCTCAAAATAATACGATACCTATAAACGATAAACACACTCGGCTATTCTCCTGTGTGGAGGTAAGTAATATTATTTTCGTGTTAATTATTCCAATGAAAATTTAACTATATTTTATTTTAGAATTATGAATAATTATCATAATTATTAATAATTGTGCTATGTATTTTTACTATAAAATAATTAGTGTCGTGAATATTATTAATATTTTATAGATAATACTGTTATTCGTTGTATATTGTTTATTAATTCTTTTTATTACAATTATGTTTTTGTTTATTTCATTGTTACTTTTTATTAGTAAGAACCCGAGTAACCTTTGTTTATTTTTTTATCTATATACTTTTTAACGATTTTTTTGTATTGTGTAATCATACTCATAGTGTGTTTCTATTCTTTTTTCAGATTATGATTGCAGTTGTTCTTACAACCATAGATATATCGATCTTTATGTCGATAAAATAAAAGAAGATTTGTAAAGTAGATTTGTTGTTAATATTGTTCCGATTAATTTAAATTTGTTTGTGTTTTATGATTTTAAATATCTTTTAGGAGTATGTGCATATGAATAATCTGCGTGCAAAGCAATCATAGAATCAATGTTTATTGGTATAAAATTTTATTTATTCTTTTTTCTTATAGTTAGGTTATAGATACTTATATATAGAACAAAAAATAGATACTCGCGAATTAATTGCATTGTTTGCTTCATAATTATTAAATAATTATCGTATTAATGCATCATGGAAGATAATGAAGAATCTAGTACACTTATTTTATCAAACAATAGTAATAAGTAAATCTTTAAATTTGATAATTAATATAATTTCACAATTTTTTTTATTACAATAAATTTAATAAAAATATTTTTCAACTCTTTTTCAGATCATCATTGTATTATCGTTAAGTCAATATCAATATTATGAATTCAATCTAATAAATTTTCAATCTATATCATAAAATAAAATAAATTTGGAACCTATCATGGATCAGTTTATATAAATTTCGATTTACAACATGAGCGAGTTTTGGAATCATAGTAGATCAGTAGTGAATGAACATATTTAAGTCCCTCCAGTACTTATCACGTCGAGGATAAAAGATTCGACTTAACGCGAGTTATTGGTTGTAATCTTTTCAATAAATTATTGATGAATATAATTATTAGTCATTGCTTTTTTGGATATTATCCAATTATTATTAGAGCAATACACTTTTAATAGTGTTTTCATATTTTTTTTTATTATGTATATTTATTTTTTTTAACTCAGTATGGAGTCTTTTTTGTTTTATCGATTCAGATCCTTTAATTAATAGTACATTTAATTAATATATTTATTCGCATTTGCCCACGATATTAGTAGTGAAATTTGCCATTTATTTATGCGATATCATTAAAAAAGTACGCTATATTTATTGTTTCCTACTTATAATTATCAACTTAATCGCTGTTTTCACATTTTCAATGTTTTCTGCAGCTCGTACTATAGGAGCAACATCAATTGATTTTTTCTTTATTGCAAAAGCACTCCGTCAAAAATATCGAATCCATATGTTTTACGGCGAAGAACCATGATGCGGAATTTGAAAATGTATTCGTAATAATTGCTGTGTTTTAATAACCAATTTACTATTCTTAAGAAACATTTTTATTATCACTGTACAATGTTGTTCGTTTTATTGTCTCATGCTTATTGAAATGACATCAAAGAAGTTATCTCCTCTTTTAAACTTTATAATATTGATTGACACAATTGACGGTATTCGACAATAAAAAGTCATGTGATTCCTATATCCCACTCTGTAATACTATCTACTAATATTTATATTAAAAGTAGTTACTTATATTGAAGAAAAATATTGAATAATTTTTAATATTTAATTATTATAATGATAATGGATAGAATAATACTCGTATCTTATTATAATATTTGCTTTTATACTGGTGCATACTAATATTTATTTATATATATTTAAAGTAGAACTTTCCGCAATGATCGTTAACATCAACAGTCAATTTTAGCAAATTCATACGTAACTTTAATTAGTTACGAATTATTACTGCAAGCTAAGATATCGAAGCATATTCTCTAATATAGAAAGTTTTTGTATTCTGACGATGCTTTAAAAATTGTGGAATATACGTTTATATGTTGAAATTAATATTTTGCTATTTTTTAAATATAAGAATAGGTAGACAGATATCATACTTTTCTATGTGATTGTAATACTAATTTAATTTTAATTCTAAACAGATATGGCCGGTAAGACGCAGGTTGTAATTACACATTCCTATCTTCAGGAATATGCAATTTCAGTAAATTTTAGAATTTTTCAGTATGCTCGTTTTTTTTTCATATTTTGCTAATATGTAATATTAAACAGTTTAAAAGCTCTTGAATTTGTTAAAAAATTTATTTCTATAAATCTGAACAAATTTGTAAATGTATCCCATCCTTATTGTTAAATATATTAACATTTCGCACTATTGTCTTGTTTAGAATATGTAACTATTTATATATGTATAATAATGTAAAAATAATAGAAGTATTAAAGTAAAATAGTATAGTCATGAGATGCGAAGAGTTAATAATAAATTTTTCGATTGGATTGAATATCATCTGAGGAATTCGAGTAAATCAGTATATATAAATGGGTATAATGGATTTTTTCGTTTTATTTATCGTTGAGAAACTAGGATAGTTTATTGAATATATAATAGCTTTTTATTTTTAGTTTCTTGTTCTTTTTTTTTTTTTTTATTAATATAAAAGAAAATTAAGGATTCCGTATTAGTATATGCCTCTTTTTCATATTGTTTTTTTTTATTTTTATTTTCGTTTCACTTTTTTCTGTTTCATATTGTCACTGCCGATTTACCTCTGCTAATAAAGTTTCATTTTTTAAATAATTCATTTTTATTAAGAATTCCAATAAAATTGTACATTTTCGTTAATAATTTTTCTTACTTTATATTTATATTTTGAGTTTTATTTAATATTTAGCATCTTAAAGTATTTATGATGAATAGCAAATATAGTGTATATAAAGAAGCAATAAGAATAAAATATATATATTAAGAGGAAATTAAAATATATATATTAAGAATAATTTCATAATTTCATATGTCAAATATTTTAAGAGTACGAAATAAAATAACCAATTTTTGATTAAATTCGAAATTTAATAATGTTTAATTCTTCTTATAGAACCCTTTGTATTTTTTAATTAATTAAATATTCTAATCAATTATCTTTAAAAAATATTGAATAGGATAAAGAAGTAATTGGATGTATTAGAAATGTTTGAAATATAAAAGAAATATATATATTTTACATATTTATTAGTAAAATAAACATTTTATGATAATCCAACTGTTCGAGAAAAATAGAAAATAATAGAAAATATTATTTTTAAAAAGTGTTAATCGGTTTTGTGATTAAATAAATTTTACATATTGATCAAATTGGTATTCGATACAAACATTATTATGATCTAATAAATCGTATACAAGCGATTTCCAGTAATAATAAATATCTCAAAAATATTAATTTATTGATAGTATAGTTCGTTGTAGTGTTGAAATGCATGGTTTAAAATAGAAAGTTAGTTGGGGATAAAATCAGCAGCATGCATTGGAAGCTTATTATGATCCGTAATTATCAGTTAAAAAAATAAATAAAATATTGCGTAAATATTGCGTAACTGTTTTCAGGATCTCTGTTTAAATAAAAATGATACCACTATTATATAATAGCAAAATTCTCAAATTGCTGTTACTGCAACAATTAAATATCGTAATATATTGTATCGATTGTATCAATAAAACGATTTACTTCTGTACATTAACGTGGAAGAATTACAAAAAAATATTCACAAAGAGCCATATCATATCTTTGGTCATCATGGAAAAAATCATTATGTAAAAATCGCGTATATTATCGTAGTGGTGAAAAAAAACCGTGTACAGGAAATATAAACAACTAGTATTTTTCCTAAAATAGAATTGGAAATGCATCCTGTTGAAATCAATCGTATCAATTTGATATGGGACATAAATAAAGCTGTGGCTCAATACAATTTGTATATAACCAAAATTATAAGTGACAAGAATGAACCTACAGTTCATATTAAATAGCAAAGATGTTATTATTAATATGAATTCTGGTAGTACATATTATCCTAAAATTAGTAAAAAATTATCAAGTAAAGAAATAATTAAATGTGCACGTTTAATTTTAATTGTATTAATTAATACTCTGATAGATATATGTATCAAGTAAAAAGTTTTTTACACGTCACCAAGACAGTAGTATTATTTTATTGTTTGGACATTAAAAGGAATGGTAAGATCGAAAGAAATTACCGCTTTTGATCAGGAAGAATAGAAAAAAGCTTACGATTTTTTATCGCAAGTGTCTTTTGCCCGAAATCGTTCATTTCTATAAATCTCGTAATCTTCTAAAGTGTATTTTATAAAAACGACGTATTTATGAAAATCAATTCTTGATATCCAGATAATAACATGCCATCATTAACTTCTCTATTATTGTAGAAGGTAGAAAGTACATAATGTACATAATAATTAAGTATGCTTCGGATGAACTCATGTTTTGATTTCTGAAATAATATTTAATATTTAAATATTCACTAATTATTAACAAAATATTGGACAAAATCTTGTTTTATATCCCAAATTTATATAATAGTTATTGTATTATATGTATTATTCTAATTATATTTATTATTTTTTAAGTATTTATCGTAAAATGGATATGCGTCGTATATAGTACGTATAAGTGTAAGACACACGACTCAATCAAAAAAGGATATAAATATAAGAAATTAAGAAGTGTGATTTCACGTCATACTAACATTAATTATTCTAACTCACATTAATAATAATCCAATTATTATCTTACGCATGTTATGCATGATATGCACTATTTTATATACTAATAAAATAGCACAACTTATATTACTTTTTTATATACTATTTTATATACTAATAAGTGCACAATTTTATATACTAATAAAATAGGCGTATAGTGGGCAATATTCCCTGTTTTAATTCATATTTTATCCATACCCATCACCGAAGTGATATATCTATTTCAAATACCTATTTCAAACGAAAGATGATAAATAGCCTTAAGAAAGTTCTCTTCTTATGCGTTTGCAAGAATTTGCGCTATGAATTGTCAAGGTGACAATTGTTGTTCAATTTTTTGTGAACAAGGGCTCATTCAAAAGATAAAGTTTTTTTATATGAGACTCGAAAAATTTCATTTTTTTGCAAAAATAATCGAAAAAAAAATAACTTTCAAGAGTAATTTTCACGCAAATAAAAGTGTTTTAAAAATGGGAAACGATAATCTCGTGTAGATTTTTATCTTTCGAATGAGTCATTATCGTCAAAATTTGACCTAAATTACTATCAGGAGAACTTATGGTGTAAAATTTTGCAACGAGATACATGGATTGCATGCGAGTACGATTGTTTCATCACCCTATATCGAGAAAATGACGTATATGAGTCGTATTTAATTTTAACTCATGTTATTTTAAAAAAACAAGCAATAGATTTTTGAACAATTATTCTTTTAAACAAATATATGATATATTATTGATTATAATTAATCAGTGAATTAATCAGTTATTATTCTGTATAATGAAATGTCTATCTAACTTTGATGAGTGATTTGTTTTCTTCTTCCATTAAAGTTAATGAATTTCTGCAGTCCTTTAAAACAAGCATGTTGCATTTTTTAGGCCATTTTGGGTACAGTTGCCTTTCTGTTATTTTTGACTTGATGTTTATACGTATTCCGCTGTTTATTATTATTCCGCAGTTATTTCCAAATAACTTATTATAAAATATGTTATTTGATTATTTATATATATATATAAATATATTTATATATATACATATATACATATTCATACATACATATATATATATACATATATACATATATACATACATACATACATATACATATATATATATATATATGTGTGTGTTTAGAAATTCATTATTATTTCGATCGAACTCTATAATAATGTTTGTGATGGAAGCTATGGTCTGATATATGACGAAGACATGATCCTAAACAAGTATCAATTATGACCTTGGAGCATAAGAACAATATGGCAAAATAAATGAAGGACAAAGAACTACAATACCTATTGTAACGAGATGTAAATATATCTTAGTTTCTTCTAAATAGTATTATCAGTTTATTGTTATAACGCATTGTTTTAGATAGCAAGAGTAATATGATCAGATAAACGAAGGACAGTGATTTACAATATTTTTGGGTGATGTAAATATATCTATTGTTTTCTTCTAAATAATATTATCACCGGTTTATTATTATAATTAATTATTTTAGGCAGATGCAAAAGAATAATACGTGTAACGTTAATCGAGGATGAAAAAAGCGCCAATGTCTATCTATAAATCGTATGTTTCGTTTCTTTTACGTAATACTGATTTCGTAATCCTTTGTACTAACTGTAAAATCCAAGAACATATATTGTTTGATGTCTTCTTGTTAGTTCATCGCGTTGCATTTATCAAGCATACATATCAATTCGATGATTCGAGAAAAAGGACAGTTTTCTTAATGAGCATTTAGTTTTTTTTTTGCATTTATTGCTGAAGTCATGATCTCGAGCGATATTGGACGAGCGACTTTGTGTTCGATCGTTTCTTCTTCTTGTCTGGTAATTTTCAAGGATAATTTTCACACCAGTACATAAAAAATGTTTTGAAAATCGGAAATAATTTGTATGTATCCAGTTTCAAAATTTTCCAAAGCTTTTATTAATCTAATAGAATTAAAATGTCGTATATGCAGTCTGATAAAAAAAAATTGAAATTGTTGATATATCAATTAACACGTTGACCGTCACGCCGAAATCACTTGTTCTACTCAGAATACCATGAAAGTATTTTTATTATCCTAAGCATATTTACGGGTGACTCCCATGACGCTACAGGAGAAACAGTCTATCTCATATGACCACCGTGACGGTCGATGAGTTAATAAAACAGACA